>NW_015629570.1:1064100-1072505 GCF_001515625.1 Sinocyclocheilus rhinocerous
TTTCCACTAAAATATGCATCACTATATGACCATGTAGAGCAATCATCATCATCATCTTATTTTCATCATCACAACTGCCATGCTATAATAGACCCCAGCAGAGGATATTGTAGGATGAATATACAACCTCTCACTTTCTCCAAATGCAAATCTATAATGATGTAAACCTTTTCATTAGATGTTTATGTTATTTTATTCATGCCATGTCCATAAATTTACATAAAACACATAAAAAACACATCTTGCTTCAACAAAAGTGGCTTTCTTTTGTATGGGAGATGCAAATGATCCTATAATATATTTCAGAATATTGCTAAACTTTTGATTTTGGTTCGAAATATGATCCAGACACAATCCTGACAGATTCCCGCACATAATTTAGCACAAATCGCATATCGAATGGAGTCCATATAGAAATGATTTGTTCTCAGAGAAAGAAGGCCACCCTTGACGCTGCTGATGTTCAGAGATGTCACACAATAGGCAGTTCACTTTTTTCCAGGGTATAAAGTTGTGGCATTCCGGCCCAGATATGTCATAAATGTGATATTTTGAAGAAACTGTCATCTCTTAACTCAATCCAGTTCCACTTGAGTGACTGCGGGTTGCTTCCAGATTGGTTTGCTATAGATGATTCTGTCAGTCTGAATAAACATTACAAAGAATGTGTGACGCCCCTGAGCCAGAGCTGCAGTGACTGTGGGTGGGTTTATGACAGGACTCTGGACTCTCATTGGTCAGCAGCTGATGAATTAGGAGGAATGCTGACACCCTATTGGCTGACGAGTCGAGCGCTTCAGAATTGTTGAAACCACAGGCGAGACTTGCTGTTGACATACAGTACAGTTCAGAATGTGTTCATTTCTGTGTGTTCTCAAACACATAATAGACTATCAAAATTGACTATCAAAACTGACCATTTTGCGAGTGGGAAAAATATATAAAAAAATATTATTATTAATACAATTAATAAGCATAGCCTGATTTTCATGATCCAATCAAATCCAATTTACAAAAACAAGACCCGCCCACATTATTTCACAGACTATTATTTTTACACTTAAAAATACACTGCATTATAAAAGTGAAATGTGTTTACAACATGTTTCATGTCTCCAATATGCATAAAATTAAATCAGAAAAACAAACATAAATGGGGTAAAAATTTTTTTTAAAGTAATCCAGGTTTACGAACTACGACACCACAATAACGCAAACTAGGCCTATCTTCACTGCCAGCACTGTTGATTTCATTCCCTCACTGATGCACTGATTGCCTTTTAACCAATTTGGCACATCCTTGTTTTCTTTGCACTCTGAATGAGGCTGAACTGCTGACATGCGGATTATGCAGTCACATCAGCATGGTAATATCGCCCCAATGCTTTTATGATAGAGACGGGGGAGAGCATTGCAATATTTGGTTCTTTCATCTTCTAAATCTGAGGTGCTTGTCAGCAGTGCTGAGCCGAGGCTTGTGGGTTGGACTGTATAATGCAGCGGTGACAAGAAAAGGCTTATGGAAAATCATAAGCTAAAAACCTCTCGCTCTCTCCTTGTTCTGTCCGTCAGGGCAAAGAAGTGCTCAGAACCAGGATGAGCGTCAAACCACTATGGCAATCAACCCGGAAAAACACTGTTTGCCTGTTGTTTAATTCAATGTTACTTGCCATTTCTCTGAAATTGTTTGTGAAATTTACTAGCAATTTCAGAGTGAAAATTGTTTCTACTTTTTTCATTCAGATATTCATTTTTCAAGCTTGACTGTCACACTATGCTTCTGTTGCGTAAAAAAGGACAGCATGAACAACAACGTTCTTAAAAAATTATCTTTCTCTTCTCAGCAGAAGAAAGTCAGTCTCACAGGTCTGGAGCATCACGAGGGTGAGAGGTGAACTAAACCTTTAAGAAGTTCCTAAGATGAATGTGTCCTCTAGAGAGCAGGTTGAACTTCAGAGTCCTAACTGTGTTTTTGATATGAGATCACAGGCAGACCTTACCGTCTCCATATGTGCTGCAGGAAGCCGTGAGTTGTGTTTCTATGGTGCCATGAATCATTTCAGCCCTCACGCACATGCATAGCTCACGCTTTATGAGGTGTTGGAAAAATTGAGCCGAGGGTTTGGCTACTCAAACACTCCTCACTCGAAGGAAAACCTTTATTTCCTTTAGATGTATCCAGAAGTCATCAACATTCCTGCTCTTTTCAGGAAATCTCATGTTAGGATTGAAACACTGACTCACCGTTTCAAGTAATTGTTTCTAGATTACTCTGTGCGATAGTAGGACCTCTCTTAACGTTGACTTTTCGCAGATGTAACAACTCCATAGACATGTTCACACTGCGTCTAAATCCAGATGTCACTCCTCTTCTGAGTGAATTACCCTGTTGAGTATAAAAAGTTTGGCTATTTACAGGTATGATGATCACATTTACATTAATTCTTCATACTGTAGAGAATGGCCGTCAATGGCCATTTTACCCAAAATTTTGGTAACACTTTAGTATAGGGACCAATTCTCACTACTAACTAGTTGCTTATTAGCATGCCTATTATTAACATATTGGCTGTTTATTAGTACTTATAAAGCACTTATTCTGCATGACCATATTCTACATCCCTAATCCTACCCAATACCTAAACTTAACAACTACCTTACTAACTACTAATAAGCAGCAAATTAGGAGTTTATTGAGGCAAAAGTCGCAGCTAGTTTATTAATAGCAAGAATTGTACATTAAAATAAAGCGCTACCAAAAAGTTCAATATAATCGGTTCTTTAATATCGGTTCTTCCAATAAATGGAGAAATTTTGGTGGGTTTCTAAAGAAAAGCACTGAACAACATTATTCATAGTTACAGAAACGTATTTAAAGTATTATTTGGATAATTTCCTATCTTTTTAAAACTTTAAGTGTTTTTTTTTTTACTTAATTAGCTTAACTATGTCTATGAAGTACCACTTTAAAATGAAGAAATCAATTAATTATCAGGTTTAAATTTGTAATTGTTGACTATGGAAAGCTAGGAGTACCACTTAAAAATAAAATTAAATAAAAATGATAAATTGAAATTAATCAAATATCTATATTAAATGTCTAATTATTTGTCAATTTGAAGAAATTAATTTTATTGTTACATTTAACTGTTTTAAAACGATTTAAATAAGCAACTTTAAATATGTCTGTTTATTTGTACATTTCAAAAAGTGATTTCTTCCATTTATTAAGTGGCACTCATATTACTTTTTATTACAAAAATAAAAGTAAATTTGACCATTTAAATCACAAAATGACTGAATAAATATAATGGCATAAATAACAACAAAATAAAAAATTAAGATATTAAATATCAGTTTTAAATATGTCCAATTATTTTAGAAGTTTTGAAGGGGTCATATGATGCTATTTTAAAGATCATTATTTTTTGTATTTGGCGTAACAGAATATGTTGACATGCTTTAATGTTCAAAAAACACATTATTTTTCAAATACTGTACATTATTGTAGGTCCTCTATGCCCCGCCTCTCTCAAACGCTTCGTTTTCTACAAAGCCCCCTCCTTTGACTCTTAACTTTTATAAAGAGTATCTCTTTGGATTTGAGACTTTAGTCTTTGCAACTTTACAGATCTTCTTTATGCACCAAGAGCTTGTAACACTACAAAGAGAAAGGAAAACTTGAAATCGCATCATATGACCCCTTTAAATGTGCAATTGTCAATTTGATGTAATTTTCTTATAACATTTAACTGCACTGTAAAACATTAAGCAGTTTTAAATATACCTAATTATTTGTCATAAAGTGATTTATCTATTTACATTCATTTAAAAAAATTAATAAATTGGTAATTGATTTCAACTTATTGTTACTTCAAAAATAAAAATAAATTTGACAATTTAGATCACAAAAAAACTGCATAAATATAAAGATATAAATAAAAACAACAGTAATATTAACGTTGTATATTATTGTATCAAAAAAAAGCAAACAAAACAAAAACAGGTTCTGAATTTTGCAAAACGGATACTTAAATTTACTTACAAGATCAGTCAAAATATCAGTTGATCTCTAGTTAAAACATATGAGGTTGCAAATTTTTCTGTTTTCAAAAACTGTAAAAACTTAAATGATTTAAACTGGCATCCTTGTTTTTTGTTGTAAGGTATTCTAAATCAATAAGTTACCGGAAATAACTCTAACTGCATTTTTTGCACACATATAGCTATTTCAGGGAATGCATGTGTGCATGTATTTCTTGATGTTCCTCAGAGCAATCCTACAAGTAAAGACTGAATTTGGGGTAGCAGGGGGAAAAAAAAGATGTTTTAAAGTGGAGTTTCTCAGAAACCTGCGAAAAGGATGCAAAGCAAACAATTCGATATGTCGTGAAACGAGCCAATGCATGTGTGTAAAGACTGGGTGTAACTCCATGACTTCAGAACCGACTGCATGAGGCCAAAGTTTTAGGTCAAAATATTGGCAAGACGAGGTGGAGCCCAATAAACGCATCCAAATAAAAGATATACACACACACACACACAGAGAGAAGAGTCCAGCTGGACAGCAAAACCCAGAATAAAGCAGCATGTACATTTGTGTGTTGTAATTGTGCCTGCTGGTTTTGATTATTGAAACATTAAATCATAGCACGTACAGTCCATCAAGAAGAAAAACAATTAAAAGTAATGAAGACGTGACAAGTTTGTTTCCTTGACAACCTAGTTGGAGTGTGTTTTTCCGTCTGGTGGGGTCGTGAAAGGGACGGTCGCTTCCTTTAACACACACACACATATATATATTCATATCCCCAGCTGAGAAAAAAATACGTATATTTTTCTTCCATTCAGCTAGAAAAGCCTGTTTTTAATCGCAAAGAAGTAAACAAACCACAACATTTCTGCGGGGTTATTAGCGATGGATATATCAGGCGATTAATCGGACAATATTTGGCTGTTTTGAGATTACTGGCAGGTTATCTTGAGGTTAGTGCAAAACCCAGATTTACTAGCCTGGCTGATGCATCAATCTCTAATAAACCATACGAGATGTACACTGAGATTTTGTGGTTTGCGATTGAAAACAGACTTCCTTCAAGTGCAAAACTGCTGCACAATGTGATGCAATCACAACCAATTATAGTTTTTTTTTTTTTTAAATAACCAATTATGTGAAGCAAGTTGTGGAATTTTTAATGCCCAAATGACCTGAGGAAATCGTCAAATAAATGATTAAAATATTAAATAAATGCTTCACTGATACATTTCCTGTGTGGAAAGCCAAATATTTCTGATGTTTTTCCATGTTTTCAAATAAAACAAGAAAAATCACAATAAATGCAATAAGCTGTTGTAATTAGTGTAAGTTTGTATGTTTATAAGTCTAAGTTTAATGCTGTCACCCTAATTCAAATCCTTAATATTTTGTGCTAGATTAGCTTAGCTAAGTTAGTAACTTGGGGTACGTTTACACAACACAGTTTTCATCAAAAAAATGGAAAAGTTTTAATTTTTTTGGCTGTTCATTTACACAACAACAGCGTTTGGCTGTTCATTTACACAACAACAGCGTTTCGGGGGCCTGAAAACAAACTTTTGCAAATGTTTTGACAACGTTGTCTGTACGCAAAACGTTTCAAAAATGCAAAGGAAAAATGTTTTCATTTTTAGTACATCGTTGTGTAAACGTAACCGTATAACTAATGTTTTAGTTAAATGCTAGCTTGCTAAGCTAAAACTAATCATTTTAGGTAGTTTCCCCAAAACGGATTTATAAATATTGTTATACTTTTGTTAGCAGCTTGTAGTGTAGTTAACTACAGTTTTTAACGGGTAGTTTAACAGTAGTTTGAAACTGTAGTTTGCTAAGCTACAAATTTATAATAATGTAAAGTATCAGAGACAAATTTCTAAATATCTTTAGCTACTTATGTACGCAAGTAACACATTGAATTAAACATGACATTTTAAAGTATGACTACAATAGTATTTTCTTGTAAAACATAATCCAATCTTTATTTACAATTTTTTACAGTATAAAGTTTTTTTCAAATTAAATGCATACATTTATTTAAATTATAAATAGCTTGTTTCTTAATTTACTAGTTTCAGTGTAACTTCCCCAACATTAAAATTCTTATAAATTACGATCTTACACAGGCAAATCCTTGTTTTTAATCTCCCACGTATAGTTTTCCTATCGGAAATATACAACACCTGAGGTTACACATCAGTGACAGGATATGACCTCATCAGATGACTTCCTGCATCCTGTGCGATTCAGCTGAAGGGAAGTGCTGTATCCACGTTTGGATTTGCTCACTTCCCGACAGATGTGAAACACTGGAAGTTTTTTAAGACCTCTTATGAAAAATACTATGGTTTTATTGATGGTAAAATTATGGTATTAGATGCTAATAAAATGGTACTTTGATATATAAAATGGTACATGTTTAATACATCACAATGTGTGTCCAAAAACATGGTTTTACTATAGTACATGTCATAAAAGCATGGTAAAACCATGGTATATTTGCTACTTTTTGTTAGATATCAAGAAAACATCTATCTAAAAATACATATTTATTTTAAATTGAAGTCTTATAATAGCATTCTAGTGATGCTTTTTCACACACACAGCATACTTAGACACATTTCTTTAATTAATTATTATTGCAACAGAGGCGTTTTCTCAGATTCATCTGAAGTGGCCATCAGCAGCAGAAGATGAAGATGAATTTGTGTACGATTAGACAATAAATCACAAATATTATGAGTTCAAAGGGCCGGCAAAAATATTCACACTCAGCCGAGTCAAATTTCATGTTTACTGATGAAATAAAATTAAATGTCAATCAGTGGCAGAAACTGAATTGAATTTCTTCCAAATTTAAATAAATGCCACTCGGTTTGATATTTTGCAATGACATTTATGCATTTTTAAAACTGTCCAAACACATTTTAGGGCCACTGTATCTACAATTCATGTTTCATTGCATATTAGAGGATCTAGCTGGGAATCTAGGGCAGACTTGTACAGAAAAAGTCTGGAATACAATGAGGAAAGTGCACACAGACACACACTTACACCTCATTTTTGTCGTTTGAGATGCATGAATGAGAGAAACCTGGCCAGAGAAAAGCAGAAACTAATCTGGAGAAGTAAGACAGAGAGCGATAAGGAAGAATAAAACTGAATTTTCTTCCAAATTTAAATAAATGCCACTCGGTTTGATATTTTGCAATGACATTTATGCATTTTTAAAACTGTCCAAACACATTTTAGGGCCACTGTATCTACAATTCACGTTTCATTGCATATTAGAGGATCTAGCTGGGAATCTAGGGCAGACTTGTACAGAAAAAGACTGGAATACAATGAGGAAAGTGCACACAGACACACACTTACACCTCATTTTTGTCGTTTGAGATGCATGAATGAGAGAAACCTGGCCAGAGAAAAGCAGAAACTAATCTGGAGAAGTAAGACAGAGAGCGATAAGGAAGAATAGTCAATGTTTCAGGATTATAATTTGACACCGTTTCTATATCAGGCAGAGGAACATGTGCTCTGGATGGCTTGAAGCGTGAGTGTGTGTGTCTCACGGGTCATGAGGGTCAAAGAATCACCTCCTTTGACGTCATATATCCCCGCAGGCATCAGTAGAAGACCTACTGCCATACAATGTTAGCATAACCTTCATAAACCGCTGAGAAATTGCAGTGAAAAGTTCCACATCCATGCAGCCAGTCCAATATGTTTCTGTTGTATAACTAGCAAATGCACAGTCATTTTAGTGAATCAGTTCGTTTGGGTGATTTGCTTCAATGAACCGGTTCAAAAAATTTAACTAGTGTTGCTGTGTGGTTGCTATGTTTTTCAGAGTGGTTTTAGAATATTGCTATGCATTTGCAAAGTATTTCAAAATCGCTTAACAGGTTGATATGCATTTGCTACAGCGATCTGAGTTGTTTTAGCACGTTGTGGTTGTTAAGGTTTTTGAGTGTTTTTAGTATGTTGATGTGCAGTTGCCAATATTTTCTAATTAGTTTTAGTGTTGTAATGAATGTTATTATATAGAATACAATAGGGCTGTCGCGATTCGTTGATTCTATTAGACTATTCGATTTTTTAAAATCCTCGACTTCATTTTGCCTGCGTCAACTAACCAGCAAAATACCGGAAGTGGTGCATTTCACGGACGAGAATCCATAAAACACATTATTAGACTGTTTTCCAAGGCCTCATGATATATTAATTACATAATTAAGCATAACTGTGAATTCACAAACACTACGATTTAATTAAATAATTATATGTGATGCAGTTATAGGCGTGTAGGTTACGTACGTGCGTCTCACAGCGGCTCCGTTCACAGTAAATGCTGTTCCACAGGAACTGTTAT
>NW_015629570.1:1078798-1080341 GCF_001515625.1 Sinocyclocheilus rhinocerous
ATAAAACACATTATTAGACTGTTTCCCAAGGCTGCATGATATATTAAACCCATTTAAAAATCATTATTAAGCATAATTGTGAATTCACAACCACTACGATTTAATTAAATAATTATATGCAATGCAGTTGTAGGCGTGTAGGTTACGTTCGTGCGTCTCACAGCTGTGCATGTTGTTGTTAGTTTGGGTTTATTATAACGTTCATCTGGGAACGCAACGTCCATTTCATCAGATTTGTAAGGTAAATCATTTATAAATCCACGCAAACACAGGAGAATACATCATTATCTCGCGGTTTCAAAATAAAAGCTCAAACCCTCACTTGTTTACACGTTTTGATGTCCACATATTCTTTTAATTACAGTGGCTATAGCATTTCTGTCCTAAAGAAATGTTCAAATATTAAAGATTAAGTGGACATTTGAATTAAATGATGCTTGGTAAATATTAAACAAGTATTAGATCGCACAGTAATGTGTAAAAACAATTGTCAGGCCGTTGGCGCTCTCTGCAGGCCTTTGTTGTAATGCGTACTGTACATTAGCTCTATTCACTGATCTATAATAGAGATTATATTATTTCGTGGACATGTTGTCATTCTTACACTATAATACTGAACTTTGATTTCAGTGATTTGGACTATGAGATGGACACTTGCTTCTTGCACTCTATATTGCACTTGACTTTTGCTTTAAAAAAGGATTTCATAGAAATGTGGATTTAATTTGGAGTTTCACTACTGAAGTCCTCTGTTAATTTTTTTCATCATGCTGGAGATGTCTGTTTAAATCTGTTATTTACACATTTCTAAGAGTACTTTTAATACCTAAAATTTTAATAATAATAACTTTTAATAATACAATTTCAATACTTGATTCTAGTGGACTCTAAACATTGCATTTATTTAATGTGAAATCCGAACTGTTGGGGTTAATTGAAACATATTTTTTCACCTTTGTAGTTGCACTAAGAGCTGTAATGAGCAGAAGCCCAGAACATGTGGATATATTGACATTAAGAACATTCTGACTTTCTCAGACTTTTGTAATTATCTTCTTTTTATTTAATTTTTATTAGGTTTGTTTAAATTTTTACCCTTTTAGTTTTACATTTCATCAAAGGCTTGTTTACATTTATACTTTTTTTATGGTACACTACTGAATGGCAAAGTTGCAAGTTTAATAAAATGTTCTTTAAAATTGTTGATTTTTTTGGCGGGAAATTAGTTGTTTAGATTAATCGACAAATTAGTCGATAGATTAATCGAAATAAAAATAGTCGTTAGTGGTAGCGCTATAGCGCAGTTCAAACTGCTGCTTTCGGCTAAAATACAAATCCTCTATCCATAATATTGCTTTCTCCAGTGAAAAATTCATCACATTTGAATCAGGAGAGAAATATGCACAGATCAAGCCCCGTTTACAAGCCAAAACAGTTCTAAACAAATATATTGGTAGATTTTGATGTGAGAGAACAACAGGGAATGGATTTTTTTTTCATTGGAGGAAGTGTTATTATGGATTATGGACTGGTATTTTGGCCA
>NW_015629570.1:1080830-1088472 GCF_001515625.1 Sinocyclocheilus rhinocerous
CCAGGAAATCCCTATAGCAGTTGCTGAATAAACAGAAGATTTAACTGCTTTCATTAATTCAACGTGACTAATAAACACACGACAACGACAATATATGGTTTATCCGAGTTCATCTTATTATAATTTTTATTATAATAAAGTATATAATAATGCAATGCTGATCGACATAGCCTTTATCACTGCTTAAAATACTATGAAATATTTTGCGTGCCTTATTCTGTGTAAGAAGCCACATCATCTCACAGAAGGATTTATTTCAAACACTCTATGGTAAGTGATGAAAATATGCGTCTGTTACTTGATTCTAGCTATAAGTTTTACATTACTATGAACTGGTTAGCACTGGCATTACCCAAAGTTAGCACAACCAGGATATTTGTCTGGTTTACTAGTAGAGATTCTCGTTTACGTGTGTGCGTGAAGATAATCCTCATCATGCAATGTTTTTATTTGCGCAAGTGAAGCGGAAAACATCCCGTAAGTAATCTAGAGCGACTATCACGATGCAAATATTCGCTTCACTTATGGTATGCATAAGAACAACCCCTGGTTCAGAAGAACGATTCGTCACTATTATTTGGTAGAATCTGCTCATCTAAACATTATCGCAGTGAATTTGCTTGGGTTTTGACCAAGCGGCAACCTCCCGCTCTCTCTCGTGAAGCCAACAAGGAAGTGACTAAAACTGCAATTCATCGACTGGCCGCTAGAGGCTGGCTCCAAAAGGGAGTCAGTCCCATAGACTCCCCATGTTAAAATGCCCAACTTTACAGCCTGGTTCAAAAAATGATTTTGGTCTATATAGCTAATTTTGCCCTTCATGACAACTGTGAGGGGGGTGAATTTTTTTTATAAGTCATCCGTTTAAATTATATTAAGCCTTAAAATTCTGCATAATTAAGGGCGTGGCCACTTGAGTGACAGGTGGATTGCCGCTGCTGTCACCACCGTCGAGCTAGGTGGGCGTGGTTTCAACACCCAGCTCCCGCCTCTTTGCCCATTTTCGATTATCCGGGAGTGACGCGCGGTGACGCGCTGCCAAGATGGCGACGGCCTGCTCCGCCCACTTTGAGCTTCAAAAACACTCTTCGGAAATCTACGGGAGACGTCACAGACACTACGTCCATGTTTTTATACAGTCTATGGTTTTGACACTTTTACTTCAAAACAACACTTATGATGAAACACAGCTGACAAATTTTTAGTATCTCAGGGTGTAATAAGTCTGTACACCCAAAAAAAAAGGAAGTCACAGACACAAAGCGTTTTTAAACGTTTTTCTTTTGGATTATGAAACACTAAAGCTGACTAATACTTTCCATAGAAACAAAGACAGGCGTTGTTTATCGGTAAGATGTTTCCAATTTGTTGTCATGGCCTCTGGACTCTGACTGTGCTTCTTTTTAAACTGATAAACAGATTAAAATAGTGTCTGTCGGCACCTTAACGACGGTTTCATCACATCTGTGTCTCTAGGGAAACGAGGAATAGATTGGAGAACATGTGTCTGCAGAAACTCTAAAAACACAAACATTAAAGCCGTTTCCTGAGCGTTCTCCTCCTCAGGCGGAGTGAAGCGGTGTTGTGATGGAGGACCAGCTGCATTGCTTCATCAGTCTGTCCTGCACTGGACTGGAGAAGCACATCTGTCCAGAGTCTCGGATGTTAGACCATCACACTGCAGCAGCTTCTGGCCAAGAACTGCCCACTTAAGTCATCATGTGACATACAGAACATCCAAACCACAGCTGTGACTGTCAAACAAAACTGTTTACAGCCTTTCAAACTATTAGTTCCTCCTCTGTGTTGCTATGTGGTCGCTAAGGTGATGAGAGTGGTTTTTAGCATGTTGCTATGAGGTTGTTAGGGTGAACTGGGTGGCTCTAGCATGTTGCTATGCGGTTACTATTGTCATCTGAGTGGTGTAGCATGTTGCTATGTGGTTGCTGAGTATTTCTAAGTAGCTTTGACGTGTGACATGTTGCTATGTGGCTGTTAAGCTTTTCGGAGTGGTTTTAGTGTGTTGCTATGCGGTGGTTAAGCTTTTCGGAGTGGTTTTATTGTGTTGCTATGCGGTTGTTAAGCTTTTCTGAGTGGTTTTAGTGTGTTGCTATGCGGTTGTTAAGGTTTTTGGAGTGTTTTTGTGTGTCGCTATGCAGTTGCTAAGATTTCTGGAGTGGTTTTAGTGCATTGCTATGTGGTTATTAAGGTTTCTGAAGTGATTTTAGTGTGTTGCTATGCAGTTGTCAAGGTTTTCTGAGTGGTTTTTAGTGTCACTATGTGGTGGTTAAGGTTTTTGGAGTGGTTTTAGTGTCGCTATGTGGTTGTTAAGGTTTTCGGAGTGGTTTTATTGTGTTGCTATGCAGTGGTTAAGGTTTTCGGAGTGGTTTTGGTGCGTTGATATGTGGTTGTTAAGGTTTTGGAGTGGTCTCAGTGTGTCGCTGTGCAGTTGCTAAAGTTTTCGGAGTGGTTTTAGTTTCAGAGTAGTAGTATTTAATGCATTACTCTGTGGTTGTTAAGGTTTTTGGAGTGGCTTTAGTGCGCTGCTATGTGGTTGTTAAGGTTTTCTGAGTGGTTTTAGTATGCTGCTAAGCTGTTGCCATGGTTTTTGGAGTGGTTTTAACGTGTTACTATGAGTGGTTGCTATGCAGTTAGTATTGCCAGACTGGCTGTTCTGAAGACTTGGTTTGGATATCATCCCACCTCCAACCTCTAACATCCAATCTCTATACAGTCTCTGGTTTAAGACCAGTAAGTTTTAGAAGAACAGGAGCAATTTCTTCCAGCCCAGATCCAACTCTGGCACCCCAGCGATGGAAAAAGTCTGTATTTGATATGAGAAGACAAATTCAAGCCTGTTCCCAAAGGTTATCAGAGGTACAGAACATTTAAGATGGTAGGATTTAAAATACCCCACAGCTCAAATCCCTCAGTTTTCTCCAAATTCCCTCCTTTAACGGCAAGCTAATAGCTCAGCAGTGAACAAACAGAGTGAAAATGAAACACAGGGAGTTATTCTGCTGAGCCGACCACAGAGAATGTGTCCATATCAGGGTGGAACTCAACATCCGCAGAAATTAGGTCAACAAACCCTCTTGCTTATTTCTAATTTCTCCACAATTGCCAAACATCTTGCAGAGGCTCCCCGACCAACCGTTCCCAAATACATCTGGACCACAATGAGCCAGAATTTGCTCCTAATCCATCCAGTTTTCCTTGGCTCCGAGGATTTGCCACAATACTGCCAAAAACCATAAAACAAATAGTAGGTTAAACCCCAAAATCTCCTATTGCAGACACGAAAATCCAAAAACACAGCGTTTGCCCTGTCTAACAGAAAGAGAGGGAGATGTCTCAGATTTGCACAGATTTAGACGCAATCATGTCAGAGACGCTATCAGATTATTGATTAGCGGCTGGCAGGAGCTGATAACACCCTGTGACGGCTCGGATTTGAGCACACATGGCATCCTGGATGACTCCTGCCCAATAATATGGGATTCACCAGTCTGAGTCCGAACGCTCCCAGAGAGTTGCTGTCATTGTTGGCATAAAGGGATATTGCAAACATGTCACGGACAAATCTGATATCTCTTTGTTTATTTCAGGTGCACTCATTAAAATACCCTGACCGGATCCCTCCCGCCTCAGATCACTCGGCTCTTCTCCTCTGTTCCTCCATCTCTCCGTCCCTGAGGGCATAATAATCTTTCCAATCTCAGAACACATTAGCATCACAATTAAAACCATATTTAACCCTTTAACACGCAACATATTCTGCTGTCTGGAGGGAAGGGCTCACAGCTGAGAAAGATGCAGATGATTCAGATCCATATTTGCAAAAGCAAAAGGTTAAACAAGATGATTGTGTTTGTTAATTAGAAGACGTTAAACATGATGATTATATTGGTTAATGAGAGGTATTGGGCACTTTCTGTGCATAGGGTACAAAGTAGTGTCAAGTTATTTTCTTTAAAGCAATAAAATGATTATAGAATTTTAAATATAATCGCTAAAAAATTATTCTTTATACTTAAATTTTTTAAATAATCAATTAAAACACACACACACATATTTAAATATGTTGTTTATACAATTACATTACAATAATTACAATAGGTATTCTAAAAAATATATTGAAATTTAAAAAAATATATTTATAATTTTTTATATTTAAATTTTTTACTTTTTAAAATAAACATAAAATAATAAAAACAATTTATAGAACTATTTTTGAAAGAATTGAAATATCAAAAATTATTTCAAATAAATTATAAACAATCAAGATATTTAGTATTACCTCCTGAGGTAAACAAATAAAAAAAAAAGATAAATTATTTATTTATATTTTTTGCTTTTTAAAATAATTATTTAAAATTAAAATATATAAATATATTATTTAATATATAAAATAAAGAAATATTAAAAAATAATAACTGAAATAATAATTATTGTAACTAAATGATAAAAAATCTAATATTTAGTATATAGGTAAACAACCAACATTTCTCAAAAATAAAGGTGAAAATAAATATTAAGCCCTATTAAATATATACACACACATACACACACAAAAAAAACCCGAAACATTAAAAATTATTAAAAATTATTTAAAAATATAAAGATGTAAGATTAAGAACTTCCTGAGATAAACAACCAACATACAGTGAAAGATTTCATCTAATATTTTTTTATTCTGTTATAAGCCCTATTTTGTGCCCTATTTGTGGCCATAATCGCTTTCTTTCTGTCAAACTCTACCGTACCAAACCATGATGGCAGCCATTCATAAACTGAATAAACTTATCTGAAAGGGTTTTTCTTCAGAGAACAGAGGCTGATCATGGCTATGTTTGGCAGAGAGAGTGAAAAAGACCCCATTCCCATGTCTTTAATACTGTTTAGCTAATAAAATCAGTCCTGGGTTAATTAAATCTGTCCTGGGTTAATGAAATCACTGCTCATGTTCCATTAGTGTTCCAGACTCCACCCACTCAGAGAATTCTCTGCTTTATGATTGGTCACACCCTGTGTTGACGTGCTCCAATGCACCGCCCATGATAGCAATACTGGACAGGGTTAGAAATATAAAATCTCATTCAATTCAAACATGGTGCATCAAGACAATACAACCATGGTTTGCAGTCAATAATGAGACACAAAAGAACCAATGAAGTATGACATCAATAAAGTCAAACCTGGTGTGGTGCGTCAAAACAAGCAAGAATGACATTAGAGAGCAACAACTGAGGTTAAAAACATAATAAAAGCATGTAATTCAAATTTTTTTTTAAATACAATCTGATGGGTAAATGTGTCATTTCACCAGAAAGTAATCAAAAATAAAACAAGTTTAAGAGTTTTAAAACACTATTAAGATTTTTTGAATTGTGACATTGTTTTAATTGCAAATAGTATTAAAATAATTAATTTACTTTTTTTTGTTGCAAAATTCACATTATTTTAGTGTTTTTATTTAATTTATCAAAATAAAATGTACTACATACATTAAAAGCAGTAAAACAAATACTACGAGGATGTATATACTGTAATTTCATATATATTTTTTTTATAGTTTTTTGTATCATAAAATGATTGTAATGAGATTTCAGACATATTATTGTTAACTAAAAGAAAAATAAGTTTTGTTAAATTAAATAAGAAAGAGAAAGATATACACCACAAAAGTTGACTGATTTTCCATTGCATTTTTTTTTCTTTTGAACATTTGCACACATTTACAATACTTCAGCGCAAATTCCTGTATCTTGTTCACCCATACTTTAATTGAAGCAATTTAGCACTTCAAAATGGCCTTAGGATCACAAATTGCACCCTACAAAAAAAAAAGTAATTTTTTCGTTGTTCTCTGATTTGCATAATTCCTTTAGTACTAAACAAAGCATGTGCAAATAAACAATATTATCAGTTCGTTCTTCGCAAATTCCTCCCCAAATCTTGAAAGTTGGAATGTTTGTCTTGGATTATTCCCATCCGCAGACATTTTCCATGTAAGCCTGATCTTTTAATAACAATAAACATTATTAAATATTCATGACCGTCTGTTTTGTTTCCCGCACAGCACCAGAAACAAACGTCTCTCTCTCGCCCACAGAGTCTGATCTTCATCCGTGGTTAACACATGGCATAATTACACCATTCCGTGCTTAATGAATGGATTAAATGTGAAAGCACCCTTCGGATACACAGGGGCTCCTTTTCTGTGCCCTACATGGTCACATGAGCACACCCAAACAGCTCTTCACACTGACAGTTTTTTCTAAAGAGTCCATTATTGGACTGGACCCATTCATTAGCGGGGAAGAGACGGGCTCGTCTGCAGCAGGCAGACAGGTGGGCCGACAGACAGGCGCAGTGAAGGTGAATATGGTGAATATTGCTGGAGACAGCTGGCTGGTGTACTGATAATGACCCGAGTGAGTCTCTATCAAGCTTTTTCTCTGTCGCTGCAGTTTGGTCCATCACTCCTCGCTGGGGTGCGGGCAAAACATGCGTCATTTCACCAGAAAGTCTCTATTAATAATAAGAAATTATATTTGTAAAAAGACCGTTTTGTAAAAAGAAGATTTTTTTTCACTATTTTCATGGAAATTAAGCATATTTCCCCCCAAATTCTCATTCTCATTTGAGAATTATATTCTTTACAATATGGTAATGTGAATTCAGTGTTGTTATTTTTAACTAAAACTATCAAAAATGTATTCCATTTAACATTTTCGTTAAATTGAATAAAGCTGAAATAAAATTGAAAGTCGAAGTACTAAAAATACTAAAACTGAAATAAAGTTTAAGCTAAATATAAATGTTTGTCAATAAATTAATAAAAATGAAAAAAATGACTTGAACTTAAACTAACATTAAAAAGAAAACTTAAAATTTACAAATAAAAGCCAATTCAAAATATTAATAAATATTCCAAAAAAGTATTTAAATAATACTACAATAACTGAGAATTAAGAGACGAAATATGCCTAATTCTTACAAAACAATATCACAATGCCAAAATATCTTAATGGACCTAAAAATGGTTTTCATTTTCTTTAAGCAAAATATAATTATTTTTGTCTTATGTTTTTGGCATGAAATATGACCCCAGACATGTTCTTGACAGGCTTTGTGATATTCGCCCCAGGAATTCTTTGTTTCTCGGACAATCTCTCTCTCCACACGATCCCATTATGATAAGAGACTCCTCGCTAATTGAGTCATTAGTGAAAAGCGAATGGTATTATCACACACACATGCTATTTATTCCAACATACGACCTCAGAAATTTATTCGTTTTGAAGGGTAAAGAAAATCTCTCAGATAATTACAGACGGTCACATCAGCAAATATCAAGCAAGACACAAACATAAACGGTTCGATCCCCCAAAGGCTTAATATTCAGTCATTGCAAAATTAGCATGACCTTTAAGCACCACACACGTTTATCTCGTTATCTATGACTATCTAACTAGTAGGGGTTGCACCGACTAATCGGCTAGTCGACTTCAATGCTCTGCCATGACGCTTTAAGCTTGACGTCGACTAGTCGCTGGTTTTATAGAGGGCGCAACAGGATAAGAAATCTTTGAAGGACTTCCACCTTTACACTCCGCTTCCAAACAGATAAAATGAC
>NW_015629570.1:1088641-1104698 GCF_001515625.1 Sinocyclocheilus rhinocerous
CAAAAGAACTGTTAAAAATGAGCTGTTATAGGAGCAATAGCCATGTGGGCAGCGCTGTGTCATATGCCATAGCTGTGCACAAGGTGTTTATCACAGCTCCAGACTTATTTGTTCATTAATGACGTCATCAGCGACTAGTCGACTTCAACTCGACTTTCATCACATAAAAGTCGACTTTAAAAAATCAGAAGTCGTTCAACCCCTACTAACTAGTTAACTTATCTATCCAGTGTATCTAAACTTGACACTTTTAAATTAACATTACTTTTATGCGTTTAACATGTAAATTTGTTTTTTTTTTCAGTTCATGCTTTCCTTAAGAATAAAAACCAGTGACACTGGCGATGCTATCGCTATGCTCTACTTTTCAAGCAGGAACACTATATCATTAAATTAAATTAAATTAATTGAAATAATATTTATTAATTATAATATTAAGAATTAATTAATTAAAATAATGACTAAAAATACCTCAAACCTTATGCTTAATAAAAAAAGTGAAATTTTTTACATAAAAACAAATGAAGCTGGTGTTGCTAGAACTATGCTCTTATTTTCAAGCTACAGAAACAATGTATATAAAATAATTGTGACCACAAACTACCTCAAAATGTATCGTTAATAAACATTTGCAAATTTTTCGAATAAAAGCTCTACTAAGCTCTACTTTTTAAGCTACAGGAACACTGTATATTATTAAATTAATTAAAATAATATTATTAATTAAATAATAATATTTATTATTATTATTATTATTATTATTAATGACTACAAACTACATCAAACTTTATCCTAAAAAACATTTTTAATTATTTAAAATAAAAATTACTTAATTTATTTTACTTTTGAGAAATTATAAGAAATTACATTTGAAAAAGATAATTTTAAGACAGTTAAAATTTGTTTGCATTGTGATATTATTTTAGTGGAAATTTTGCATATTTTCCACAAAAAATCTCATTACTGAAGGTTTTATTTTTGAGTTGTTATTTGCTAAATTACCATTATTCTCAAATTGAATATAATATAATATAATATATTCAATTAGATGCATACTTTTTGTATGAAACAAATTCACTTTTTATGAATAAAGTATGAATAAATTAGTTTCTTTGTTAAAAATATGCCAATCACATAACACAGAAACTTCCTAAAAAAAAAAAAAGGAAAATAAAAAGTGACTTTTTTTTTGGTACAAAATGGTGAACATTTAACGCAAACCTCATGAATAATCATACACAGTCACATCAGCAAACAGAAAGACGAGTTTTTACACAAACTCACACTTTACCAAATTATCAAGACCTTTAAGATGGAAACCACACACACACACGTCACGTGTCACACATACAAATATTCATAAATATAAATTGTGCTTTCTCAATGCACATTCGAAGTATAATTAATAGACTGAGACTCCTTATTAAAATGACAAAATGAACAATCAAACGGAAATGAAATGATGCGTGAAGGAGTTTGAATGGTTTGAGTCACAATGCTCACACTAGCGGGACAGGTGTGTATCAACCTCCTATGTGAACATCTCTCATACACAGAGGCCAAAGTGCAGAGCAGATGGCAGAGATGAAGAGTGAGAGTGAATGTGTGTGTGTGTGTGTGTGGCCAGAGCAAAAGGCAGAGACTATAGCATATGATCAACTGAATGCCCGCTGTGCGAACATTTACCATTGTGTGTGAGCTAATGATGGCGTCCTTCATCCTCTGTAATCTACAGTGTGTGTTTACCAGCGTGAAATAAAGTGTTGTCTTCAGTCAGGCATACATAAACAAGCAATGAGTCACGTAAGGGATCATGTAGTCAGCCGTTTAGTCATTAACTCAAAATAAATCCCAATGTGAGGTGGAGAGGCGTTGCATGATTTTGAAGTGATTTAGTAGCTGAGAACCAGTTCTTATTCAGAACAGTTCCTTCTTCTGTTAATTCTCGCACTTGCTTTCTTCCACTGATGCGAACAAAACACCATATTAAAAAGAGCCTACTCTGATAAAGTTTTGATGGAAAATATAAATCTCCACCAGTCTAATCACAAAACTAGTGATTTTTATTATCCGGTTCTTCTTATGCAGTCAAAAACATACTGCACGACCGGTTTTATTCCTGAATGAATGATTCTTATGATCCTGCTGTTTTAAGTGATTAAAAAACACACAGTGCAACTAGTGCAGTCCGATTCCTGAAATAATAATTCTGATCCGGTTCTTTTTATGGAATCAAAAACATACAGTGCAACCACTGCAGTCCAATTGCCAATCTAATGACTCTTGAGATGGTTCTTTTTGGTGAGTCAAAAACATTTAGCTCAACTATGCAGTCTGATTAAAGGCACAATATGTAAGATTTTTTTATTAAAATATCCAAAAACCACTAGAACCGCGTTATATATTTTGCTGACTTGTGTACTTATATGATCCAGTTCCTGAATCTAAAACATACACCACGACCAATAGTTTGATTCCCGAACGAATGACTCTTTTGAGACAGTTCTTTATAGTGAATCAAAAACATAGGAAACAGCACAACTAGTGCTGAACGATCCTGAACGAATGATTAGGCTACTTATCCGGTTCTTGAATCAAAAGCATACAGCGCGACCAGTGTAGTCAGATTCCCAAACTTATGATTATAAGACTTTTTTTTTTTTTTAGGGAATCAAAAGAGCAACCACTGTAGTTCTGGTCCCGAACAAACGTTTCTTATGAGCTTATTCTTTAAAAAAAAAAAAAATACATACAGCATTACCACTGTAGTTCGATTCCCGCACAAATGACTCTATGAGCTGGTCCTTTTTAGTGAATCAAACCAGTTCTTTACGATTGCCATCCCTACTCTGAAGAGGTTTGTGTGCGATAATGGCCATTACTTACTGTACATTATCACTACTTAACAAAAATATAATAAAAGCACATAAAATGTTGCTTTTATTTGAAACAGTTGTTTATTATGTGAGAAGAACAAGCTCGGAGCAATATGAGAGATATGAGCTTGGAAGCCTGTAATAACAGTTAAAGGGTTAGTTCAGTCAAAAATGAAAATTAGGCTGCGTTTCACTCACCCCCTCATTTCAATATTACAGTTTAACCAACATAATTTTTTCCTTCAATCATTTCAAAAAGAAAATAATCTAATTAAACGTTGTATGCGAGTGCAGGATGACATTTGAGGCCGAGCGCAACTTTGATGTTATAACTCCCAGTACTGATATAAAATGCGTACAATAAACACACGCTCATAACGTAAACTCCGCTGCTCTTCGTCTGCCTTTGGAAGTCTCTGTGAGCGTTTAATTGTACATGTAGCTGTTCTGCTGCGTTCTGCCTTTGTGTTCAGAGGTTTTGATCACACAAATCTACACACATACACACACAGTGGCTATTGTCTGTTTCCTGTCTGTATTCTGCAGCTGTGCATGACTGATTTTCTCAGCCTCAGGATTTACAGAACAAAGCTTTGCAGACAGCACCTATTGATTCTGCATCTTGTGTGTGTGTGTGTGTGTGTGTGTGTGTGTGTGTGTTTGGGTTACACAGCTGACTTCCCCAGGAACACGGAATGGGAAGTGACATTTCTATCACTTGCGAGACACTTCCTTGGGAAGAAACTAGTTTCAAAACCTAGTGAGCTGCCTTGCTGTCTTTTCCCTACACAGGCAGCACCCTAACTGAAATATAACTCTTAAATTACTGTTTTGATAGTATACAAATAGGCGTCATACAAATAGCACGTGAATCGGACTCTTACCTGATTTCAATACAATTTGAATGCGATGTCATAGAATCTGATAAAAATCCTTTCAGAGAAGCTTTCGCGTCGGGAGCGCAATTTATACCACATATTAGTGATGTTTCGTTTATTTATGAATCTTTTGAGTGAACACATCAAACATGCGGTCATATTTTGATTGACTATGAAGTGTTTGGCGACTCGACCAATAGCATTCGAGCGCGGGCTTTGAAGGAGCATTTTCATTGGTTAGATGTGCTGTACGGCCACGCCCCCTTGGCTAGGATCAAAAAACTGAGGCTGCCTCTGGAATCTGAATAAAATAATTGCGAGAATTGTGGCAAGCATGTTTCTGGCCTAGGAACAAAAAAATAGAAAAGGTAATTGCAACTTTTTATCTCACAAATCTGACTTTTTCCCTCATAATTCTGTGTTTATATCTCACAATTCAGACTTTTTTTTCCCTCACATCTCTGAGTCTTTATCTTACAATTCAGACTTTTCTCTCGCAATTCTGAGATTCTAGACTCAGAATAAAGTCAGAATCGTTAGATATAAACTTGCATTTACAAGGGGGAAAAAATCTAAACTGTGACATGTTTGTTTCCGCAAAATAATAAAAAAAATATTGAAAAGTGACTTTTTATCTAACAATTCTTGTCTTTCTTGACTTCTCGCAATTTCAAGTTTGTCTCACAATTAAAACTTTTCTTCCCAGAATTGCGAGTTTATAACTCACAAAAAGACTTTTCTTCTCAGAATTGAGTTAATATTTCACAATTATAGGCTAATAAATAATAAATATATTATCTCGCAATTCTATTTTTTTCTCAGAATTGTGAGTTTATATTATAATTCTTCTGAGTTTAATCATGCAATTCTGAAAAAATAGGAATATTCAGAATTGTGAAAAGTGTGAATTGCAAGATAATTGAATTATTGCTATTACCTTTACCAGTGAACAAATCTTTTTAGTGAACAGTTTCAAAAGATTTGAGTCGCTGCAATGAAAATCAGTCATCAGTTTTAGAGTTCAGCAGTTATTGTGGTTTCAGTTTGAAACAATAAATGAATGTTTAGTAACTGGTTATATATATCGACATATAATATGCTCTCCCTGCTCTCTCAGATTTTTAAATATTTTAATACCTGATTTAGTTTTGCGCATTCACTTTGAATGCAACTGTTCTCATTTTGTCTCCAAGTAAATCCACAACAAAACATGATAGAAATAACCAAACGAAACATCTTGCGTCAAAACTCATGTCACAGCAGCTTCTGGAGCTGATGAATTGAGCTATTTCATGGTAGTCCTGCTAGCCTCTTTCCCTCAAGGCATCATGGTTAGGCAGGTCAAGACAGACACCAAAAGCACAATAAAAGTCAATCACCCATGCGGCCCGTTGCTGATCTGCACTTAGGGGCCATTAAGAATAGACTTTCAATTAGTGCCTGTCTTATCAGCGCTGTATGTGCGTTTGGGTGTTTGTGTTTCCAGCAGTGGGACATGATTTAATTTCCTCCCTGTCTGACAGGTGTTAAAGCGATGCGTGTGAATTCACACAGCCGTCTCTATAGAAGTTACCGCATATGTGGCTCAGAATAGCTGTACAAACAACTATATTTCAATATGAACCCAATGTGACACTGTATCCTATCTGAGACACACACACGTCACGCGTGACCTTTAACCCCACAAAAGCAATAAAACACGTACAAAGAGGTTCAGGCCTGAACGCATTGATTTTTTTTTGCTGGAATCCCAAAGTGCTAAATGGTTTTGAGTTTCTGGATTCACCCAAGAGTGAAACGCAATTCGCCCGGAGATGTTTCGAGAGCTACATATTGGTTGACATTTCATTTGTCATGTACAGTAACCTTGGTCGATTAATGCAAAATGTGAGAACGACGGCGGTGACATTTACGGGTACCTGAGCACACACGCCATTAAATCCCAGCAGCCGTTCGTTTCAATATGTCGTCAAATATTCAGAGGTGTTAGAAAACAAAACCCCAGACCAGACACAACACATCGACGGTTCTTGTTATCGAATCTCCGTTGTTCGCCGTCTCTGACATTTCCCCTGACTGCAGCCGTGTGTTCACACATTAGAGCGTCCGGTCAACCAGAAAACAGCCACCAGAGATACACACGATACTATTGTAGCTAAGCTAGCTTATTTGGGCAGGCTGGCTGAAGTTACAACTCTAAAATTTGAGTAACGGATACAGAACAACAACTTTTTGATGTTAAAAGCGTTTAAAGTCATAATGTATCTAGAACTTGACTGGATTTTCTGAGGAAATTTGAGGTGTTCTTAGTGATTTTAGCATGATTTGCGAACACCACTAAACAGAACCATGATAATATTGTGGTTTTTCAGACATGCAGACATTTAGTTTTCAAATAAGTCTGAAGAACTTGATTAGTTGGATCAAGTCTAAAGTCAGCAGGGCTCCGGCCCTCCAGGAATTGAGTTTGACACCCCTGCTGTAGATTAATATGATTTTTAAACAAGATAACATTTTCATTTAAATATAAGTAGAAGTTTATATTATGAAATGTAATTTAAAAAATATGTAGAAATTTAATCTCACAGATTTTAAAGTACCATGTAAAGGTATGAAAAGTACAAAAATATTACCATCTTATATGGTCACTGTTCCTTAATACTGCCTTAGTACTATTTTGTACGAGATTTTCTGAACAACTGTCTTTGGTTTTGTTCATAGCACCATCTGACAGGCCTGTGTTATATCATTCATCATGTTTTGTCTGAATATATTCCATGTTTCTGTGTGTGATATATGAGCTATCATGCGTAAAGGAAACACTATTAATGTGTGTTCCATTCAGACGCTGCTGTAATGAATCACTTTCACTCTGCGTTGTCTCAAAGTAACAACAAAGCACTTTCACAACTCACACAATTAATCAGGGCCACAGTGTGTGTTTGTAATTGTCTGGATTTATCTCTGCCATAGACGGATACAGAACAACAACTTTTTGATGTTAAAAGCGTTTAAAGTCATAATGTATCTAGAACTTGACTGGATTTTCTGAGGAAATTTGAGGTGTTCTTAGTGATTTTAGCATGATTTGCGAACACCACTAAACAGAACCATGATAATATTGTGGTTTTTCAGACATGCAGACATTTCGTTTTCAAATAAGTCTGAAGAACTTGATTAGTTGGATCAAGTCTAAAGTCAGCAGGGCTCCGGCCCTCCAGGAATTGAGTTTGACACCCCTGCTGTAGATTAATATGATTTTTAAACAAGATAACATTTTCATTTAAATATAAGTAGAAGTTTATATTATGAAATGTAATTTTAAAAATATGTAGAAATTTAATCTCACAGATTTTACCAGAAGTACCATGTAAAGGTATGAAAAGTACAAAAATATTACCATCTTATATGGTCACTGTTCCTTAATACTGCCTTAGTACTATTTTGTACGAGATTTTCTGAACAACTGTCTTTGGTTTTGTTCATAGCACCATCTGACAGGCCTGTGTTATATCATTCATCATGTTTTGTCTGAATATATTCCATGTTTCTGTGTGTGATATATGAGCTATCATGCGTAAAGGAAACACTATTAATGTGTGTTCCATTCAGACGCTGCTGTAATGAATCACTTTCACTCTGCGTTGTCTCAAAGTAACAACAAAGCACTTTCACAACTCACACAATTAATCAGGGCCACAGTGTGTGTTTGTAATTGTCTGGATTTATCTCTGCCATAGTGGTCTGTCAGAAGCGAAAATACCGCCTGATGCTCTTGACAGTAAAAAAGTGTGTGTGTGTTTAGTCTGCATTCACACAAAGACAAGATGATGGCAAGGAGAAAAGAGTGAAAATTCCGGCCTTGACTGAAGCTTGTCGATGTGGCATCTCTGTACCTGAACCACAGCTTTCATATTCAGTTGAATACTGTTCACATGAAGATTATTTGATGCCATATTTGTCTCAGGGAAGCCTCATTCATTGTTTTGAATTGCGTAAATGTATATAAGCACTCCACTTTGCATCAGTGTGAGTTAATGTATGCAATATAAAAATAAAATAAGCGAAATAATGCCCATATTTTGGCTCAAAAGGAGTAAAATGAAGCCAGATAGCTCTGAGCTGTAGTCCTGTGGGGTTTATGAATGGAGGCTCTGGAAAGGGCTGGGTGAAGGTCATCTGAAGGTCATTTCCTTCCGCAGGGGGAAGTGACCCGAAACTGCGTGAATGAATTTGAGGAACACACAGGAAGAGATCCGATGCCCAAGGCAAAGTCACACATACTCGGAATGTAATAAGGAATGAGTCATTAGGAATGAGACAATAAATCTCAACTGCACGAAAAAATATCTACCGGCTTTATGAATATCATATCATATTTCAAAAAAATTACATTTAAAAAAAGTCAAATTAAAATATCAACATTTTATATATATATATATATATATATATATATATAAATATAAAAAAAAAAGAGAAAAAGATTTCATATCAAAAAGATCCGTTTTCATTTAATTTTTTCATTTATTTTTAAGGGAAAAAAATATATAATTCAATAAATATTATGCCAACATCAACAAAAACAGACATACATGGAACTCAACACACAGAAGGCATTAAAAAAAAGTTACAGACATCCTACATTAGGAAACATTTTGTTTTTGTTTTTTAACAGCACCGACACATTTCTCAACATTTACACACACCAAAATTGTTTAATACTGCCTATGTGTAAACAAATTGGGTGACACAGTCAAGGAAATTCTCTCTGACCCATTAAAAACAATAAAAACTAATGTAAAAACGACAGTTTTTGTTTGTTTTGCACAAGTTTTAACGAAAAGTGCAACTACAAACATGCAGCAAAAGAGACTTTGCAGCTAGCTTCAAGCTTCTGAAGGTTTTGTTTTGAGAAAATTTAGCACTACAAAGGTGAGACTCATTTTTCCCATGGCTCTGTTGAGTCGCAACAAATTTTTGTTTTGAATGAGAAAGTATGTGCATTAATAATTTTTCTCAATCCTCACGCATGTGTCAGAAGCAGACTGCATAGTTTAGTAGAAAGAGGAGCGAATTCGTTTCTTGTTTTTTCTTTCCTGGACTGGGCAGACAGAAGTGCAGATTTAATATGACCTTGAATTTGATGTTTGATTGTTTATTCATTATTTCAACAATTGTGCTTAAACAAAATTTCACAGATGTCAGAAAAGGCACAAATGTTGATGAAACATTTTACTGATAATAATGATTTACAATGAAAGGCTAGTTTTGTGCTATTTTAATAGTGTTAAACAATCATTTGTTACTCCAGTAGTGGTGCTATTCTAATGCGCAATTCACACTCACAGAAATTAAATCACTGGGTGTCACCAACTTGCTATACTCTTGGTTTCTAATAGTTTGCTCATATTAGGGATCGGTCACAATGATCAGTTGTCTGAAAACGGACTGGTTGTTTAGTAAGTTTAATTAGTTTAGCTAGATTTTGTCTGAAATATGTTACATTCATGATATTTTTAGAAGTAGTGCTTAAATTAACATGCTAACAGTGTACTGTGCTTTAGCGGTTAGCCAGATACAACTACACCAAGACATCTTTGGCCATTACGTAGCATCTTGCACTGTTTTTTAAGGGTCCCACCAAGTGCCGATCCTAGACTTCTGGGGGCCCTACGCAAAAAGTGGGGTATGAGTGGTTATGAACGAATGAATGAAACGCATTTGTCCGTGTTTCACTCAGTCTCGAATCGCGCTCACCGCAAGCACTTGAGAAACAGTGTCCCTTCCGCGGCTCGGTACGCTTTCAACTTGTTTTTTTTTTAGTCTTGAACAAGACTGTACGACATTCACGTTACATGATTTGACAGATTTTTACGTAGAAAGAGTGACAGCACCCTGCATTAAAAGAAATGATCATTCATGTATTCATAACCGCTGGCCAAATTCAAAAAATTCCCTGGTGTTTCGGGGGCCCTACGCAGCTTGCGTATTTTGCGTATAGGGAGGATCAGCTCTGGTCCCACCCTAAGTATTTTTCCAGATTTGAATAAAGTTGAACTCTAAACAGTCTGGCCTCAAATCACCAGCCCTCATTGCAAATTAATGACTTCCAGATGCTTTGTCAGTGTGAATGCCCCTTCAGGGATAAACCAAATGCAAATGAATACTAAATGGTCAGGTCAATTCTCAAAGGTCGTATTTGCACTTCCATATACCCGGTCTATAAAGACAAGCAGAAACATGTTCTTATAGAACCGTGAAAGAAATTCTCATTGATCCACCAAAACCCTCAAATACATATCAATCACGCACTTCAGAATGTCAAACATTGAGTCATTCGACTTGAAAACCTTCCAGTTCTTTGTTTTTTCTTTTTCTGAATCTTAATGAACCATAAAGTGATTGAGGAGTTATACAGAAAACGGTGCGATTTCAAATATACCAGCGGTGTATCCATGGTGACAGTTTTAGCTGAGCTTAGCATAAGAAAAAGAAAACCACGCACACACACAAACTCGTGCTTTTGGTCTACAGAAGGAACAAAACAGGCCAAGGAGGATCGAAGGAGGAAGTGATCCATAACCACAGGGATACACTCTCATTTCATATCCTCGTTTAGCTGTACAGACTCAAAAAGAAAGAAACGAGAGTTGTCCTTATCCAAAATTTCGCCATTTTGGAAGTCATCTTCCCCTTCACTGTTCCGTCATATGACTGTTAATACCAACCATAACGTGCATCTTTTAAAAATAGCTGTGAGGCAAAGCTCAGCGGAACTCTGGACTCAATGGTTATGTGATTCTACTTCCTCCTTCCTTTCCTGCAGGAGAAGCTTCCAGAAGGAATCCTCCAGAGAGGAAGCAGCTTCACGTCCAGGAGCAGGAAGGAAGGCCTCCCATTGGCCGAGAGGGTGGTGACATCCTCCTGCTGAGTGGATAAGTTTAGGAGAGGTGGTTGGGGCCTTAATATGGGTTTCCGTCCACAAGCTTGTCGAGTTCTGGCAACAAGAAGTGCGTCCCTCAAACCGGAGAGACCTTCAGGGACATCGAGCAAACACTCCCGCTCTCCACTTTTGCTTTGTCTTTGGAGACAATTCCAGACCTTTCTTGCTTCCACAGTCCACCCTCATCGCTTCCCAGAATTAATCTTTCCCCCCGAACTCCTTGCATTACATTACCGTGCAACTCTTTGCTTTGTCTTTGCGTAGGTCTGTTGCCACGGCAGCTAGGTCTGGTCGACTGGGCATATGTGAGATGCGTTTGGTGGAGCGTGCAGATTTGTTGCGCTTGATGTTTTTGTTGTTCTTATTTACGCAAGCCAATGTTGCGACATGGAAAATGTCCCGCACGCTGTTTTCTGACTGCACTGCGGAGCATTCGATATAAGGTGCGGATATCTGCTTAGCCATAGCTGAACCCTAAAAGAAAAAGAGAGGATTATGAGCTTTGATATGAAACAAAACCAGCAATTAGCAGTAAAATCACAATTAGCAGTCTAATTGTTATGATTACCGCTTGCAATTTCATCAACATTAAGTTTAGCTTTGTGCTCAGGAAGATTTTACTCTTTATCACTCAGACATTTAAAGCCTCGTACACGTTTATCGCCGACGTTTTTCGACGCGTCTTTTGTGTTCATACCCAAGCGATGTTCGCAGGCGATGAGCCGAGATTAACGCGGCGCGTCAAATAAAAAAAACGAGCCCAAGACGTTTTTTAAAAAATGACGCTTTTACGCCTCGCGTTTTGCGTGTCGGTGTGCACACTCACATTGGCGCCCTTTGTTTAGTCACGAGGCGTTAAATGTCGGCGATAAACGCACGCAATATTCGTCCCGGTGTGAACAAGCCTTAATGCATGGATTAGATTAGTAACCTAAACCATTGCAATGTTGCCAAACTGCCCTTGCTGATAAACGTAATTACTGGTAAAGTAATAAGATTGGTGTTAGATATCAAGCCAAATCTGAAGTTGAGTGTCTCAGTGGCATCCAACCAAATTGCAAAAGGAGTTTATGAGAACCGCTCACCTGATCATATGACACCGGTGTCTGTCTGTGATTAGACAGCTCCACCAAAGTTGTAAGGTCCGTTCTAAGGTCTGACTTGCATCCGACGAGCAGCATCTTTGTGTTGGGACAGAATTCCTGGATTTCCCCTTTCCACTGTGAAAGAAAGAGACAAAACCAACAGGGAAAGATAAAACCATTTGGCCTTGATCCATCCCTGTCTGAGAGACGACAAAAGACTAGAACAAGTGTTTCCTGTTCCCATTTTCTAAGCATATCACGTTCCATCCCATCCCTTTTTTCACAAGAGTATTAATCTTCCTTGCTACAGGTGAGGGACATGCTTCCTGCGAGGATAAAGCCTGCACTGTAATGACTGCTTTTCAGGGTGTGTATCTGTGTGTGCATCTTCCCAACAATGCTACAGGTGATCTGCATTCCTCTCCTTCCCAAACAAAGCATTTTCTGTGTTGGTGTGGCATAGAATCACCAGAGTTAATCTGGCGGGAGACAGGCGGGTACAACACAGTCATACGATTGTTCACAGGAACACGGACACCCTACATTCCCATGATCCTTTTGTGCTCACCTCTGGCTCCTAGAGGCCGCAAAGTCCCGGAAGACAACACTAGCTTATTCCACCAGGTACCCACATGTAGCCTGATTGTATTTCTGATTCTGCGACCTAGATCTCAACCGTTTTAAGACAAACCACCCGGCTGAACTTCCACTCACATGGTCTAGCTAATGCCAGCATGATACTATCAAACCAGGGGCCCACCCTGACCAAGTGAACCAGAGCCACAGGCCATTCCAGACACCTGACCCCAGACTGAAAGTCTACAAGAAGATATCCAAGCCTACTGAACAAAGGATGACTTTATTGGAATGCTACAAAGAGTGGGCAAATCACAATGAAGTTGTAGAAGAATTTCTCTGAATCACAGGCAATGCATTTAAAAGTCAATTAGACTGTCAAGAACCAGAAAGGTCAAGCCTACAGTTTGATATCCAAGAAACTCCCAAAATTTTGTGCACCACACCCAATGTATTCTGCCCCCAGATGTCAACTGCTTAGACAATAATTTTCTTTATTAATTTCCTTTATCAACAATTTAAAATGAAGGTGTCTCCGATCATGATTCTCAAGAGGTCATTTTGGAGCCCTAAAATTTGATTGGTTGATGGGAATGTTCTTCAAGACCCCTATCCCAGTCCTAAAATCTGATTGGTTGATAGGAATGTTGTTCAAGACCCCAACTCCAGTCCTAAAATCTGATTGTGTGATAGGAATATAATTCCAGGAACAACAGTGGATGTTAATATAGGAATATCCTACTTGTTAAGCTCACATTAAGTGTGTCAAATCAATTATTACAGGTTGGAAAAAATGTTCACCTTCTTTAGGACACTGTCCAGGGTCTCTGGTCTGCTGATGTCAAAGCATATGATGACGGCGTCGGAGTCTGGATATGAAAGCGGCCTGACGTTGTCATAATACGGGGAGCCTGTGACACAAAAAGGTGGATTGGTCAGGAAGAACAAAGTTCACTTAAACACAAGCATGCACAAAAAACTAGACAAGGATAGTGGGACTGTCTGGAGGGCCGTCAATATATTACTTAACCTCATTTAACTTTCACTCAGTGACGCAGTACAGACAGTAATTTGAAAGCATTCATGAATTTTTCAACCATCAGTGCACTGAAGCCCCTTTTCAGACATACTAAACATGAAACTTTTATCCATAAATGCACACTTTTGCTTTCAGAAGGAATAAAGCCTTTAAATAGGTTTTTACTTATAAAAAAATCCCAGCACACAGAACACTTCCAGTTCTTTGTCACTGTTGCAATGCTAAATAATGATTTATAAGTGATTTACACAAGCACAAGATAATACTTCAAATCCCTTACTCAAATAAAAATACTGATGCTTGCCTTAGTAAACACACTACTAATAACTAGACCCTTGCCAGATGTAGCATTTCCCTCCTGGCTAAAACTCTGGAGATGTCTTTCTTTGTGAGGACGGTATAGTCCAGGATTTACTCTGACAGAACGAAGCATTCCCGCCCACCGCTGACTCTGCCAGACACGCTATGTACAATCCACACAGGACAAACACATTTATAATGTGCCAGATTCCAGGACCGAGGTGGTGTTTATGAGAGACGGAGAGAGACAGAGAGAGACAGAGGGAAAGGAGGGCTGTTTAGTTTGACAGAATGATAATTCCCAGTGCCAGAAGTTAAGTGGAAAAATGTGAAGTTGAAAACACATGCAGCCACAGGACTTTACAGCTCACATTCCAACCACAGCTACAGGCCAAAAAACAAGAACAACTCGGACAACAACGTTTCACGAGAGGTTTGATAGGTTTTTTTTTTATTTATTTTTTTTACAGTTAATCATTTAATCTCTAATTTGTAATGTCAATAAGTAACTACATCTGTATGTAGATCTAATTATCAAACTTATTTTGAGTTCACAGCGTTTGAATAAAGTTTGTTATTTTAGTGTAGATATTGAAAGGTGATGTATGTTAGTGTAAATATACTTTTGTTATGAAAGGTTATGTGGAAAAAATATACAAAAAGTAACATTTTGTTGTTAGTGTGGTATTCAGCTTCTTCTGAGAGACACACAACAGATGCCCACACACACACGCACACACACGCATAGATGAATATACACACTCTCTATGGCAACCCCCACCCCACCACACACAGTTTTCTCTCTAAAGCTTTCATTAAACACATTATTTTGTTTCTCTGTCTAATGCATGCATACTAAACGCAAATCCTGCTGTGTGTGTGTGTGTGTGTGGTTGTACAGTATTTGTGTAAATAATAGCCAACTAGAATGACACACACACACACACACACACACTTGTGGAACACCATAGCTATCACAACACACCATAATGTGTGAAGGATACCGACAGCCGATGGATTCCTCGAGTGTTTAAATGCTTCTCTAAAGATGTGGTGACCATGTAAAAGCACACATACAGTAAAGAATTCTTTGCCATTGGTGTTTTTGGCTTGGATCCCTCAGTGTCTTCCTAATCTACATCAAAATAAAGCAATAAACAGACAAAATTCTCAGCAAAGTACATTTAACCCCTAAGCTAAAATCCCTTGATGCTAATTCATGCTTTGAAAAATTGCTAGCACACCATTACAAACTTTATGAAAGTCTTTTCGAACTCTACATCAGTACATGAGTTCCTCCTGAGTTGAATTTGCTCCTTGGCTAACAAGGTAAGAATAATTTTAGAGAACATAACGGTTCACATGGCGCTTTTTTTCCCTGGCAGCCTACCGCACAATAGCTGCTTTGTGGAGTACGAGAGCAAACCTTTCCTGAAAGGAATGTGAGGCATGCAGGCCCAAATCATCAAGGTTAGAAATATGATCCAGCCGACAATAGTTGACCAGCTTTGAGGAGTGGGTTTGAGAGAGCCTGTCCCAGCAGGAGCCCATTGAAATGATCCCGGGAACGTTTTGTTTTCGGGGGTCAGCTGATAATGAGGTCTACCCTTGCTGATAATAGTCAAGGGTTGGATTAAGGAGGTTACATAGCAACATCGTAGATCAGGACTTTGAAGAGACATGCAATAGCAGAATGATACTTATTTACAAATTAACAGTGAAAAGGATTATGTTTTTGAATGTACAAACAAGATTAAGAAGTCATGTATTAGCAAACACTTTACATAGATTAATTTATAATTTAACCTCAAATGCTGAAGATTTCTCTTTATTTGAGCTTTCAAGGCAATGTGAAATAAATTAATAATAAATAATAATAATAAATTAAAATTAATAAATGTACCTGGTGTAACTATGCATATTTGTTTTCATCTTTAATCTAAATAAAACTAGATTTGACATATTGCAAAGAAGAGTGGTACTCGTGAGCGTGTGGCGGCGCCGGCGCTGACCCAGATCGTGAACGCGCATACACAAGTGACGCAGTAGAGACGAAAATGTGGAATAAAGTTGTTATTTTTGTTTTCTTTGCGCAAAAAAGTATTCTCGTAGCTTCGTAACTTAACTGTTGAACCACTGATGTCACACGGACTACTTTGTCAATCATGGTACTTTTCTGGACCTTGAACGTGGTAGTTACCTTGCTGTCTATGGGAGGGTCAGAGAGCCCTCATATTTCATAAAAAATATCTTAAATTGTGTTCCGAAGATGAACGAAGGTCTTACGGCTCATTTTTGGGTGAACTAACCCTTTAAAACTAAAGGCAAACATTTATGCTGATAGACAAATGTATTGTACA
>NW_015629570.1:1104764-1140743 GCF_001515625.1 Sinocyclocheilus rhinocerous
AAGCTCTGAATGAGATGCAGATTCACTCTCTGACAGCAGGAGGCGCTTCTGGAACACCAGATACAGTGTTTCCTTGGTTACCGCTGTAAACAAAGCAGCGCTGCGCTGAAACACTGCTTTAATATGAACTATACAGAGACGAGATTAAAATACCACGTAAACTTTTCTGTTTAGTTTTCTGTTTCTGTCAGTTCCCCTCAGAAACACATTCATATAAACCCCCAAATCAATATTGAGGATTTTCTTCCAATAGTTCGTGCATCATGAACAGTGAGTGATCTGCCTGCTACAATATCACGGTATCACAGTATTGTTGTTACAGCTCTAAAAATTTGTTATTTTTAAATGACGGTAAAAAAAAAAAAAAAATTTAATTCCCGCTGAACACAATATATTTTGTTTTTGAGCAACATACAGAATATTAGGAACAGTAGAATTTGTTTATTTTTTCTTTGATTTGTTTCCTAAAAAAAAGAAAAAAAAAGACTGACATCTTTATTTAACCTAAATCTGTAATTACAGTTATTTAATTTTAGTTATATAATTCATCAAATCGCGGTATACCTTGAAACCGGTAATCGGCCCATGCCTAGTCATGACAGCATATCCATCACCGGCCCTAGGGGAGCAAGGAGATAGGGCGATTGAGGAACAATGGACTGAATTTGGCACTATAGTTATCCGAGACGATATGCTTATTGTAAAATGTACAACTCACAAAGGAACAAAAAGATCCCAACGCAGAGTGTGCGTATATTGATTGATCATGGTCTGACTGGTGGATAAGGAACCCTTTGAGACAGGCATGTCAAGATCCTGGCTTCACATCTGCAGGGGGTTTCTGGTCAATATGTGTCTGGAAGAGCGAAGCTGGGGGAAGGGGTCCGATTCCATTCATGGCCATCAAGAAGATCAGAGAGCATGCGGTCTCTTGTCTCCGGTAGGGTGTTATCCTGACACTTGGCCTCTTGTGTATCACATAACACACAATACATGCACATACACACTTGAGTTTCAGATTTAGAAGGACTTACTAAGCTCTACAATCAATATACACGAGAAAAGCCTAATGAAACATTCATGCAGCAGAATGGCAGCAGCACTTTGACCAAAATAATGACTAATAATAATGACCAAAGAATGCTCGGTTTTTCATTGCCATGATTGGGAATCATTTTAACAAACACAACAATGGGCAACCGTCCTAAAAAAGATGTTACGCAAGACTTGAGCTCAATCAAAAGTAAAACAAACAAAAAGAAACACAATTGCATTCCCCTCTTTTCTATTCAGCACAAAAAGTCTTGGTCGTACTCTTTCGGAAGCGAACTGTTTCAATTCCGAATGGTACGCATGTACTCTACTATATCAATGGGTTCCATGGCGGATCACTGACGGATGCTGCCAGCTGAATGGTGAATGGGGTTCGTGACTCAACAGCTGATTGGTGGACAATGACAGGAGCAGCCAGTCTGGTTGACGGGGGTGGCAGCTGTTGCAAACAAAGCAGCACAAAGAAGAGGTGCCAAGAAACTATCCACTATCCAATTCTGGGAGCAACCCCCGGATTCACAGACTGTTCAGAAACTCTCAAGACAATGAATTTATGATTATTCAAGGGCAAATACCCAAGGTTTCCTAGTCCACATGTCTATTTCTCTCATTATCTGGAATGTGCTCAGGTGTGTTCAGAACTTGTTAAATCCAGGACTTAGGCTTTTGAGAGGAAAGACCGCGCACACACTGGGGAGACCTTGGAGCCTGGCTCTGACACAATAACTTACACTGTAATGAACAGAAGGCTGGAAGCCCACAGCCTGACACAAGCAACTAACTACATATCCAAAAGCCAGTATCAGACAGGCGGCCCTGCCCGCAGACGCCCACCGCAGACATCTGTCAGCCGAACACACTCCTGTACTTACATCACGAAACAAACTGAACCAACCTGCATTGAATTATCATCAGATATAGTTCTAGTTTGAGCTTTAGGGATTTAGGAAATGATTCTGGATTTAGACTATAACTCTAGATTTAGACTATAACTCTTCCAATTTAGGACAGACTCTGATTCAGGAAATTAATCCAGATTGAGCACATGACTCCAAATGTTGTAATTTTCACTCAGGATTGCAGCACATTCCTCTAGTTTTGGGGAATAGCTCAAAATTTTACATTTGGATTTATGATGTAGATTCACATTTAGTACCATTCATATTCATAAAATCGACATTGAGAAAATGTGAGATTTGACTCTTAATTAGCTCAGTTCACTAGATCTAGGACTGATTCTACCATGCAAAAAAAACTAGCAAATATCCTTTTTTGGCATTGCCAGCATTGCCATGCTGTTCACAAGTATCAAGTTTTGCTGGTTAAGCTAGTTAAGAAGCCTAGGCCTACAACATACCAGCATTCAAAACACAGCAAGGGCTAGTGACCAGCTGTGCTAGCATTTCAGCAGGTCAAACTAGCACATGGTTCTCGATTTAGGAAATTACTCTAGAAGAACTGGATCCAGATTAATAATATGACACTACATTAAAAAAATTACTTGAGATTTGCAGACCCTGCTGAAAAGACCAGTTTAGCTGATTTAGTGTAGCTGGCCAGACAATTTGTAAAATGTAGCTGGTAAAATTGATCAAACATAATACCCTAGCATGATGGCTTAACATATACTGGAAGGAAATATTTAGCACATTAGAATTCAGCACATTAGAATTCAGACCACACACAGCACCAAATAACCTAAACCCCCGGGTTCAGGTCTGAATGCAGTTTACCCCAGATCATAGCTAAGCGCCAAACAGGTCACCGTCTAAAGCAGTCTGTCTGGCTGGCTGCTTTACAGGGCCTGTGATTACCTCCAGACAGCAGGTCTGATCTCTCCTGGGTGATCCGAGAGCGAACTCTGGAAACGTACCAATACCCTACATTCAGACAGAGTGAGCCAAGACCCCACTCTCATTTGCCTGTGTGGTCACAGTTGTTTGGTTTTGTTAAACGTGTGAATTGCAGCAAGACCCCAGCTGTGGCAACAGTTTCCGTTTCATTTGTTTATCCAAAACATCACTTACAGCAACATTCCCCGTGATGCCATCCTAACATTCCTTAAAAGTGAGGTGTCTGTGGATCATATTCCACAGATGGGTGGAGTGTGTGAGAGTGTATTAGCAGGGTGTGTGTGTGTGTGTGTGTGTGTGTGCGATTAAACGCTGGCAGGCTCTCGTACTGACTCAACCGAGAATCGCTCAACCGCTCAGAAAAATAAAGAAAAGCTATTAAACAAACCCAGATTTTCCTCCAGGCATAAACGTAAGCGCTAGCAATCACATCATTACCCTGCACAACACAATGATGCATCAAAATAATGATATGTTCACTGGATTTATGAAGAAAGACAACAAGTCTGGACATGTCTTGAACCAACAGCATGTAAATTAACTAAACGGACATAAAATATACAAAATTAGGAAATTATAAAGCAAAACAATCACTGCATAGGTCAAACCCTGACTTTTTAAATTGTAACAAGGCCTCTATTTACAGACTGCACTGTATATTAACAGCCACAAAGTTCATTACAGCATTATAGTGCATATAGCATATACAGTTTATTTACTCTGCATATCAATTAAACTATTTATATACACTATAGCAGGGGTTTTCAAAGGGGGTCTGTGATGCTACTGAATTATATGTGGATCTAAAACACATTATATAATTCTATATTAACATATACAGCTCCAACCAAATCTAAAAAAGCTAAAGTTCAGCATTAATATATTGATGATGTAATATATGCATAGCATTATAGAGGAGGTTTAACATGCAACACTCAGTTTTATAAAATATGTAACAAGGAGTCCAAGCTCTGGCTCTCTATCCACCAACGGGTCCTATGAATGGTTGAAGACTCCATACTATAGTTTATATATAGTGTACACATAATATATTTGCACTATAAAATGCAATTCAAACTAAAAGATCCAGATGCATATAGTACAAAAACATAATTTGAGACTCACCTGAGGTGTCCCACAGGCTGAGCTCTATTCTCTGCTTGTCAATCTCAAAACTTGCTGTGTAATTCTCAAACACAGTGGGTACGTAATTCTAGGGAAAAGACACATGAAAGAAAATTGCAAATATTACTAAACATGTCTATTTTAAGAGTTTAAAATGTGAAAATGAATGCACATGCTACAGAACTACAGCCTATATCGTAAAGCGCAGTTGCGCACCCACTGGATTTTACGCATCTCACCTCTGGGAAACAGTCCTTTGCAAAAACGTGGAGCAGAGCGGTTTTCCCACACTGACTGTCCCCCACGACCACGATCTTACATTTGAGGCTCTGACTCGGATCCATTCCGGGCTGAAGGGACAGTTTCTCTATAGATCTTCTCTCCTTCATTGATTGTCTTTACGCGCAAGTCCGAGGAGGCGCACAACGGAGAAGACGCGCACAAACGCACAGCTTTCTATAACCACTTTGGAAAGGGTGCGGATTCCCTCTGCCCGTGTCCTGATCTCTCTCTCTCCCTCTCCTGCAGAGATATACATCAACTGCTTGAATTCCAGCCCTCTCACTTTTGGGGTATGTGCTGTGTTTTATATGAGCCCGGTAAACCAATGGCTGTCCTTGAAGACACCCAGAGATCCTCCCCTTTCTTTCAGTAGGGAGAGGGAAAGAGCGCACCCTACAGGCCTTAATAAATATGTATTTGCTTCTAGCTCTATGAAACTCAAAGTTCCAGTGACCAAAATAAATAACTAAACAATAAACTGTAATACATTTTTAATATATTGTGAAATGAGTTTTTTTGGGTTACTTTATATAGTATTTTATACCAGAAACATTTCAAATGAGTGAAATCTATAATACGGTATGGTTAGTTTACAACATATCTTGTCCAGAATTTCTGTGCTGTTACAAATTTATTTTCAAATACTCCATGTACTTTCTCTCTCAATAAAATAATTACAAAAATGCTTATTTTTTTTTATGTGAAGTAATCAAATATAAATTGATCACAGGAGCAGGTGTAGGTCTAATAATCATATCATGCTGGCTGTAGAGCAGTTACCCAGGTGTGGAGGCACTGGAGCAGAAACAGGCCTTCTGGAAGACACAGAGTCAGCATATATTTATCTGCTACATATTTGTAACACATTCATTCCATCAGCATGTCATCAGCTCTTACAGTAGATGATGTGAATGCGTGTCAGACCGAGAGAGAAAGAAAAAGTGAAAGAGGGTGAGTGAGAGAAAGAGAGAGAGAGAAAAGTACCAAAAAGTACCATGGTACCTCCATGTTTGTTTGGACACGTTGGACATTCACCATCTTAATATCATTATAATTGGGGGGGATTGGGTACTGTAGATAGATAGATAGATAGATAGATATAGAATGACAGACAGATAACTGTTTTTCTGTTGTCTTCAGTTTATAAAAATCAATTATTCTCTGTGCAGATACACAGCCAATATAACAAGATCCGCTCTGAGAATCTGCTCACCCACAACCCCACACAAACCCCTGAGGCCTGATGACTGTAGTGTCTGGTTCCTCTGTGTGTGTGTGTGTGTGTGTGTGTGTGTTGAGGGAAGGTCATTGTATATTGACACACATGTTCATTCAAGTTTGTTCTGTGAAATGAGAACAAATATTGACCCAATGTACTGCTAATAATTTGAAATCAACCTTGCTCCTGTATCCAATGGTTACCGTATGAAACCCCTCATCTGTAGCGTCCATCACACAACTGTAACATCTCTTGTCGCTCTGTGAGGTGAAGCGGCGTGGTCTGACCCGTCTCCGCACATCCCAGCTGAAAGATCATTATATGCGTCAGCAATGGCGCTAATTAAATCGTGATTTTGGGAGTCTAACGAATCTACCTATGCACTAATACCATGGCCACATGTTCTTCCTGCAGGTCAAAGGTCAAAGTCTGAGAGAGCTGAAATAAACCCCCTTAGCTGTCCTAGCTGAAACACACATAAAACAATGTACATTTTAACAAAACACAGAGTATTCAAACAACACTATAATCCTGTGTTGTTATTATTATCAAATAAGGTTGATTAGATGAAGATAATAGTGTATTTTAATATTTTCTAGTGTACTAAAAAAATGAATCTCTCTTCTTTAGAAAAAAATGCGTGATGCTAACCCAACACAAAACATACCGCCACAATGCTAATGTGTTCTGACTTGTTTCTAGGGTGTTGCTATGTGCTTGCCAGGGCGTTGTCAGCTCATTCTGGGTGTTTGCTAGGTGACTGTTTAATAGCCGAACTCAGAAGAGACCTCTAACTCTAAGTATTAACAATAATAATAGTGAAGATTAGCAAAACACAAATAGAGTATTCAAGCACTGCTATAATACTGAACAATTAGCACAATTAAAAGTGAATGGTTAAACAACTCCTGTGTGTCGACTTTATTATTCTAAACAATTTAATATCTATATTTGTATAGTATCAGATCAGGCTGAATAATATCACTGCATTTTAATATTTTTGTGCACAGTAAACTTTTAAATCTGAAATGTTATCGATGCTAACCCCTCCAAAACTTATCGCCACAATGCTAGCAAGTTCAGAGTGGTTGCTAGTGTTGCTTTGTGGTTGCTAAGGTGCTCTGGACGGTTGCCAGGGCATTCTAGGTGTTTTTATAGGGGGTTGTTTACTAGCCAAACTAATACAATACCGCTAATGCTAAGTATTAGCAATAATAGTAAAGCTAGCCTTAGATAACATATTCAAACAACTATAATACACAATAAACATAATTAGCAGTTAATGATTAAACACAACTCCTTGTGGTTGCTAAGGTGCTCTGGACGGTTGCCAGGGCATTCTAGGTGTTTTTATAGGGGGTTGTTTACTAACCAAACTAATACAATACCGCTAATGCTAAGTATTAGCAATAATAGTAAAGCTAGCCTTAGATAACATATTCAAACAACTATAATACACAATAAACATAATTAGCAGTTAATGATTAAACACAACTCCTGTGTGGTTGACATCTTAATCATATTTGTATTAGTATCAAATAAGGTTGATTAAGATATGAGTGCATTTTAATATTTTTGTGTACAAAACTTTCATTGTAACTTACCGCCACAATGCTAGCATGTTCAGAGGAGTTGTTGCTATATTGCCAGGGGATTCTGGGTGTTTTATGTGGCTGATTAGCTATGCTAACAAGAGTCTGCTAATGCTAAATATTAGCAATAGTGAAGTTTGAATGATTTGATTGTGACCGTTTGCTCAATTTAAACACCCTTCTGATGGTTTTATCGCAGTAAGCGACTTAACAAACCCGTCTCATACTGTTATTTGTTTGTTTATGTGGCATGTTCATTGACTCGCGTTTAGCGATAATGGCTGATTGCCGCGGTGAAGCGGCGACACAGACTGACAGTAAAATGGCCCCTTTCTTCTTAAATTGCTTTCTGCTTCACAGATCTTTCTGTCAATAGTCGTTCAGGCAGAAAGCACCCTGACATTTTCCTCCGGCTAATGCTGCTCGAATACTGCTCGCTTTAAACCCAAGATTCATTTTCCTGGAGTGGAGGTGACTGCAAGAGAGAGTGCAAATGAGATCAGGAACTGCGACGAGGTACATTTCAAACGCACATCAGTGAGCAACAAGTTGATACACACAACGTGAGAATGAAATGGAGAATTGTGGGAAACACGTTGCCATTTGACATTTCCCCTGAGCAAGACCTCCTAAACAGCCTCTCACACACACTCTTGTTGGGGCCTGTCAACTTTAAAAGGTGTCGGCTTGCACTGGGAATGGGAAACACATCTTATGTATCACTTCGCCAACCAGTCGTTCAAATGTACAGAATTAGAAGTGGAACATGAAATCAAAACTGACACCATTTGTGCTGTATTTAAACGCTGCTGTCTATAAATAAATGAAAATAAATGCTTCTAAATAGAATTTTTAGTGTTTGAGAAGTAAAATTAATAGTTAAATTAATACAGTCTCAAACAGAATTAACAGTGAAACATGAAATCAATATTGACACCCTTTATGTTCTAAATAAATGCTGCTGACTTTGTATTTGTCTGTGCTTAAGTTTTTTTTCTAAAGAATTTTAGTGTGTAATAAAATTAATACTTAAATAATAAATTATACATGTAATAAGCTAGAGAGAAAGAGAGAGAAAAAATCCCTTTCAATTAATAAAACAAAATCTATCTATTTATCTATCTATCTATCTGTCTATCTATCTATCTATCTATCTATCTTGTCAAGGACGAAGAATCCTACAAAATATATATAAAAAAGAAAGATTTCAACAATCATACAGTATTCTCACACTTTACCTGATCATTTATGGGTATTACTATGATACAATCTTACAGTATGTTTTTACATGTGTTTGTGTTTTTAGGGAGTGTGTGGTTCAGGATTCTCCTGTGACTGTGGAATGAACCCAGAGGCGTTTCACTGGCTAATTATTCCACCTGTCAATCACAGAGTAAGAACAAAAGACTAAAACCCGTACCTGCTGGCTTTAAAATCTGTCCTCAGAGGATGACCTGTTCATTTAAATGTCATTAACAAGAAGCCAAGTTTCGTCAAGACACGAAACAAAATGTAAATAAGCAAACGCTGCTCTAAAAACCTGTCTAATGAAATTAAATACAATGTGTCAGATTGACATATGAGCAACTCAAAATATCCCCCAGGTGTTTACAATAACTACGCTTTAACCCTGAACATACTGCATTTAGGTGCAATTTATCCAAAAATTATTTGGTTTCACAAACGGTTCATAAACTGGGTGGAAGGATTCGTTCACAAACTGGACTGAACAATTCATTCGCAAACTGAACAGAATGATTTGTTCACAAAGTGGACACAATGATTCATTTACAAACTGGACATAAATTTGTTCACAAATTTGATAAAGCATTCGTTTACAAATTGGACTGCACAAGTCATTCATAAATCAGACTGAAGGAATCATTCACAAGACGGACTGACCAATTTGTTCAACAAATCAGATTGAATGAGTCAATGTGACACAAAAACATGTGACAAACTGATTGGAGACTTCATACAGGGCTTGTGAGTTATGCCTGTGTAACAAGACTTACATAATTCCTTGGGTGTGGACAGTAGTGACAGAGGGAAAGTCTTTTGTGGTAAATCTTTCCCTGAGGTCTTTGATGTAGAGTTGAGGATGTGTCGTTTGTCAGTGTCACAACAATAAGAGCCAAATCTCATTACCGGCCCATTCAGATCTCGCTGTAGAAAGTCGACTGCATCAAACCGCCGTTGCAATGACGATTGTTGGCCCGCAAATCTGGGAGCCCAGGATTGAACCTTGCGGTACTCCAGAATGAGGATGCAAACGATGTGGAGGTAAATGTCTGTGGTAAATGTCATAAAACTGCAGTCTGTGAGTGAGCAAGTCGACAGCTGCAATGCAGATTTGCGATACCACACACCCAGATACAAGAGACAGAAAGGAGCTCGACCCATTTCCACTCTGACACACAAGTAACATGATTCAATAAATGCAGCAAAAAAATTGACTGCTTTCTCCACTGAATAAGTCAAATAAGTATTTCCGAAATTGAAAACTGTCATCATTTACTCACCCTCATGTCATTCCAAACCTGCATGACTTCCTTTTGTCTGTTTAACAAAAAGAAGATTAATAGAACGTCCAGGCTGCTCTCTTCCATATAATGCAATTGGATACAGAATGGGGCTGTCAGGCACTAAAAAGGTTTAAAAAGTATCATAAAAGCATGATAAATGTACTCTATACATTGCATTATATTCGGTTTAGATTATAACAAGATTTAACTTTAAAAATAAGATTTAGAAATTAGGATTTTTTAATAACGTATTAAGCAAAACTTAATTTTTTACATAAAATGGTTTCATTTATGGACTCATTTTACAATAAAAAATATTTAAATATCATTAAATATAATTATAAATTATATTTTGGTGTTTATACTGGAACTTATTAAAACATATGTGTATTAGATTAAATCTATAATAAATTATATAAATAGTAATATTTATATAGGCTAACTATAAAATCCTGACTTGTTTTCCAAGAAAACATATTCATCATTAAGAATGTTCTAAATTACATTTAGGAGTTTTTACTGGAAAAAAAGACTAATTAAACCTATAATAAATTATATATATATATATATATATGAGAGAGAGAGAGAGAGAGAGAGAGAGAGAGAGAGAGAGATTTGTGTGTACACACTCACACTAATATTTAGGTAATGACCTATATTTTTATAAAACCAGCAGTAAATTATAGAAATAATTACAACTACACATAGAAAGTGTATATATAGTGTATATTTATACTGTAAGTATTTAACTTATATTAGTAGCTTTTAAAAATGTAGGTATTTTACTGGAAAATAAGCAAAACAAAAAACAACAACAACAAAACAAACACAAAAACAAACCTATAACATATTATATAATAACTTAAATTATTTTATGGGAAAAGAGTCAAAAACACCCCAAAAAAAAGCCTAATTAAAAACTTTCAGTCAGTTTTTGCAGCGTAATTGTGATGCTAGCTGGATTAACTTAACCAGCGTGGCACTGTGGCGTGAATAATTAGCGCAGTTAATTTTTTTTAAAATTCACATTTAGTGACTTGTTTCGTGATATCTGTAGTCCCTCTTGACCAGTTTCAACTGGCGCAATTATTCGTCTTAGCACTCTGTTCTTGTTCACTACTTTTCTTTCCATCCATTGGTCTTTGTTTGTACCGTTCTTTTGTTTAAAATCTTTCTGTGAGCTACAGAGGGGGGCCGTTCCCTCCGGAGCAACAGTGTGCCAGTCCCTGTTGACGATGGTGGCGGTCTGCGTGTGTTTAAGGGGCTCAGTTGCGGTTCACGCGCCGGGAGATCACAAATTAAAAACTTTCAGTCAGTTTTTGCAGCGTAATTGTGATGCTAGCTGGATTAACTTAACCAGCGTGGCACTGTGGCGTGAATAATTAGCGCAGTTAATTTTTTTTTAAATTCACATTTAGTGACTTGTTTCGTGATATCTGTAGTCCCTCTTGACCAGTTTCAACTGGCGCAATTATTCTTCTTAGCACTCTGTTCTTGTTCACTACTTTTCTTTCCATCCATTGGTCTTTGTTTGTACCGTTCTTTTGTTTAAAATCTTTCTGTGAGCTACAGAGGGGGGCCGTTCCCTCCGGAGCAACAGTGTGCCAGTCCCTGTTGACGATGGTGGCGGTCTGCGTGTGTTTAAGGGGCTCAGTTGCGGTTCACGCGCCGGGAGATCACATTGGCATGCAGCCTTTGATCCTTTAAGGGTTTTTAGAGTGTCCTCTGGTTTTAGGCAAGTGTGTGTGTGTGTGTGTGTGCATTATTATAATTAAGTTATGGCTCACAATTGGAAAGGGTCAAAATGGGTCATGGTTTTCTACGGTCTTCTACGTTTCTCACACACAAATTCTCTCAACATACAAACCTCAATAAGACAAGAAAGTCGAGGAGAAACTCTGTTCCAAACCCTAGAGAGCTCACTAAGTAGGCAGCATTTTAAGATGGCGAACTTGAGAGAAATATAATTCATTCAAAACCAAAATTAGTGATACAACAATAGTTCAATCCAATTAAAATGTAATAATACAACTATTTTAGCCAATCTCTGTGTGTTTTTATGCTGATTAGAGTGTCATATAGTTAGCTTAGCAACATGCTAACACCAAACTCTATTGAACTCAATTGTAAGTCAAGCCTCCTGTGATAAAACCTAATTGTAGACATAACCAACGTTTCTACTAGTTGAGTTGCTGTCTAACCCGGCTGCAGACAGCAATGCAGCTCGCTAGGGTTTGGAATGGCGTCACACTCTCTGTAATTCTCTCCATAAACTCCATGCTGCGATACAGATGCTGACGCCACATGCTGTCAGGGCCCGTTTTAATAAAGTCACTACAGCATCTCTTTGAACTGCTCTTTATGATGGAAGGTCCTCATTTAATGATTTCACTGACATTTCCTGTAGCTGCCTTCAAAGGCCAAACAGTTTACTCAAACAGCTTGTCTTTATGTGCTTGCCCTGTGCATTTCTAGAAAAGAAAAAGACAAGAATTTGACTAGAATTGTCTGTTAAGTTATTTTGTAAATATTTATTTTTATTCTTCACAGAGGTGTCAAAAGCTGCTAAGAATGTCTTACATGAGATTTTCAATTAAGTCAGTCACATTGGTGAAATTTTGCAAAAAAAAAGTCTACCGTCTATTGTCAAAGTGCAGCAATGTATGAAGCACAGTCAAACCAACAGATTTCTGTTGGTCAACACGGCAAATTCTCATGACCAACTGAAATTAAATCTTTCACTTTATATGCTATATGTTGGTCTGTGCCACATATTGTTCCTAAACCAAATGAAATAGAAATAGCAGCAATGTTTCCATAAAAATTCACTAATAATTTCTATCCAAAGCTAAGGCCGAACAATCCACGTTTCAATTCAAATATATAAGCCAATACTATACAATTCTTGGATTATCTCCAAACATTTGGTCATTTGGCTCTTGCAACACCCAATCTGGGCCATTGACAGCGGGGGACAACTGGGAAAGCTGTCCCGGGGCCAATTGCTGGGGCCGGGACCCCCTAAGGGCCACCTTTGTGGAACCCACCCACAAAAAAATGTTGTTGTGAGCAAAAAACTGTCAGTACAAACCTTAAGCAACAGAACAGCTTGAATGATAAAATCATCTGCCAAATGAATTAAGTTTAAGGATTTGGTGTTAAGTTACGTTTTCTTTTAGCAAAAATAGATATGGACAACATGTCAGCCATTAATTTCTCCCTAAGTAGCACTCAGTCTCTCACACCGAATATTTCATTATAAGCCAATTAGCAAGCGTATAGTCATTTATTGAATTAGCAGTTATGAATTCTGTGTACATGCAAGGGAGCCGCGGCGTGGGCGAGTTTCGCTCGTGATAAATAACAGAACTCTTAATGTTTTTTTTCATGGTTAATAGTTCTGAGAGACACCTTATGAACAGCACGCACACAAACCAGCCTCAAGAGAGATGAACCACACAAAAACGATGCTTTTATGCAAATAACGTGCTGTTGCTCGGCGCTTTTAAACTCGTGTAAGGAGTACTTTTAACAACTCACTGAAACTCAGAAAAGTACTCTAAAGAACTTGCATTAAAAACGAAAAATTGCTGAGAATGTACTCACTCCGAGGCCATTCAAGATGTAAATTAATTTGTTTCTTCATGGGAACAAATAGGATAAATTTAGCAATGTCATTTGCTCACAAATGGATACTCTGCAGTGAATGGGTGCCGTCAGAATGAGAGTCCAAACAGCTGATAAAAACATCACAATATTTGTTTAGAACTGTTTTAGACTTTTGTTTTGTTTTATTTATTTATTTATTTATTTTTGCTTGCAAAGAGGCTCTTGATTTGTGCATATTTCTCTCCTGATTCAGACGAGACCCCTTTTTCACTTGTGAAAGCAACATTATGGATAGAGGACTCATATTTCAGCCCGACACAACAGTTTGAAGTTAAAAATGTCTTAATAATGAATTTGTTTCTTACAGGCATGCAGCTTTTCACTTCACATTATGTTAATTGATGGACTGGAGTCATGTGGACTACTTATGGATTATTGTGATGTTTTTATCAGCTGTTTGGACTCTCATTCTGACGGCACCCTTTCACTGCAGAGGATCCATTGATGAACAAGTGATGTAATGCTAAATTTCGCCAAATCTGTACATATGAACAAACAATACCCAGATTTCCAACTGTATCCCATAATGCACATCCAAAAATAGAAATTTTTTACACAAAAATTTACATAAAATGCTTAATAGCTGAATTTTAAAGTAAAATTTGAGGTCATGTGAACTCATATTACTATTCAAAATGGCTATTGGCGCATATGAATACTTTTTCACATACTATTTAAAAAAAAAAAAAAAAAGAGTATAGAGTATACTGAAACGCATTCGGTTAGCAGCAAGCTAGCAATCCTTTCCGAACATGCTCCAGTCGTACCTTGTACGACAAAACAACATGCCAAAATGTGTTTGTGCTCTATCAGGAATTCTCATTAAAATCTATCATCTGAATCGTAACCTCCGTACTGATGCATACTGTGCTTGGTATTCCCTGTAAAAGTCCTGCCTTTGTTTTTCCATATGGCTTTGGCGTGTTAACATCATTACACTAGAAATGTTAGCCTGCAGCTATGGGCATTAGCATAGCAGGAAAATCCTGTCCGTCCAGGCCGGCTGCCAGTCGCCTGCAGACGCATCTGTGCAAGCTGTTTTCCAGGCAACTAGTGATGTCTCCGATGAAATCTCTTCTGGAGATGAATCGTCTCAGATAGGTAGTTGATTGAGCCAAAAGCTGTTAGGAAAGTAGTATAAATGTATTGTTGTTAAGTGCTTCAGGACATTTGTACAATATGTGCTTTTGACATATGGACATTTAGATGTATTGTGACTGGGAAAGAAAAGGTTCCTACCATTCTTACCCATCTGTTGCCTCAGGAAACGGTCTCATTTTTCTTTTTTCCTCTGCTGGATTTCTGTGCAGACACAACAGAAAAATAATGAGGCAGTGAAGTGCGTTTTCAGGAGTGTGCGCCATCACTCAGACCAATAAACACCAGCACCTGGGGGATTGCATCTATCAAAACCTGAGAGGAGAAGATGTTGAAACTATCTCTGATCTATCTATCATTTAATTTATTAAACCTACTGAAAAACCGTCATGAGTCGTGAGAAAGAAAGATATGGGATAGAAAGAGAGATACTGGAGGTAGAGTAGAGGCTGATCTGTGACCTGCCGTTGCACACTGAGTTGAGATGACTCTAGCTAGTGTGTTTAAACCCAATAGAGGACCTGAGTGAGAGCAAGACCTGGCCAATAACTTTACCCATAATTCATAACAGGGAGGCAAACTAGCATGAAGGCATTTCAAAACAGCAGGTATTTAGCTTCAGCCAAATTTAAAATTTAAGGCAGCATTGCAGAAAGCCAAAGCAATGCTAGAATGATCTGCAACCCCAAAAATTATTTTTAATTTTGCATAATAAAATGTAAACACACACACACACACACACACACACATATATATATATATATATATATAAAATTACAATTATGTATATGTATATACAGTGCTTTATACATTTAAATTAATAATTAGTAATTGAATATGTGTGTGTGTGTGTGTGTGTATAAATAGGATGTATTAAACATTTTAAATATATTGCAATGGAAAAAATAACAAATAATCACACACACACACACACACACAGAGAGAGTGTATTAAACATTTTAAATAATATAGTATTTTAAAAATATATATAGTATTTTAATACAGTATTTTTTAAAGATTCTATATATATGGTGTATTATACATATACATTTTAAATAATATATATATTATTGTGTGTGTATGTGTATATACATACACAATATTATATATATTATACTGTATTATTCAAAATGAGTATTACATATTTTAAACAATATTTAGTTATTTATACATACTTTATATATATATATAAAAAATAATTGCTATGTATGTGTGTGTGTGACTGATGTAATAAATATGTATATAAATTGCTATATATTATTTAAAGTGTATAACATATACACACATGTGTATTACACATTCATATATATATATACATATATATATTGTATTATACATTTTAAATAATATATATAAATTTACAGTATATATTATACATTTTATTATACATTTATACATAATATATATGTATATATTTATAAAATTCAATATATTTAACGCTCTGACTCTTGTAACATGAGTGGTATTTCTTACACATTTATATATTAAATAAACTAAAGGAATTATATTGAAATAAAATAAAAATACTATAATACTATTATACTATGTAGGCGTTTTCCACAAGCTAACGCAAATATTGATCTGTAAAACCTTTAATGTCCTTTCTGCAGTTAAGTGCGACCTCCCCGACCCCCCTCAAAAACTCAATGTGAGTAAATAAATAATAAATTAACAATACGTTTTTCTGCTGCTTGCCTTCAGGAGCCCTGAATTAAGACCTCTGACCTACAGAAGCATCTGTGAGGCCACATGCACATCTCCCATTCTATCTTCAAACGGAGAAAAGGGGAACTACAGCACAAAGAATCTGCAGGTTTTGAAAAGGGACAAAAATGCTGGAGGGGAAGTCAAAGAAATGGAGAAATGACAAGAGCCTTGGATGGACAGAAGCAGTTAGGATGATGGTGGGGGCAGCCATAGTTCAACACTGAGAGATGGAGAAACATATCAATAGGGTGGAGGCCTTGAGTGAGATGAAAGACCCCCAGAGAGAAGGAGAGGCCCCCGAACAACAGGGCTGGTGTGTGTGTGTGTGTGTGTGGATTTCTGTATTCCATATAGGCCGTAAACCTCTTATGATTACCCCCCTTCCCCCCTAAAATTGTATAGCTGGGATGGCTTCCATCACGTCTCTATGGCAACATGGAGTGGCCCAATGAGGGGATTGAAACAGCATTTAAGAGTCACAGAGCACAGACTGACACATCATAGATAGATAGATAGATAGATAGATTCCTATTTTTTTGTTTGATTTTCAGAGATAAATATGACCAGAACACTTAACTGAGGGTCAATTTCCTAGCTTTGTTTTTATAGGTGGTTCATTTTTCAAATAAATTCATTAATTTACATAATGCTTTATTCCTGAACTGAACGTGTAGATCATCTGTGTGCTGAAATGCACGTTAGTGGACAGCTGTGAGCTGGATACCTCTGGTGTCCCGCAGTAAGATGGACAGTTGACATGTGACCCCTGTGGAAGCAGGGTCAAAGGTCAACAGGGTCATAGAGGGTCAAGCTACAAGTAATTATCTGACCAAGCTAAAGCACGACACTGATTACAATGGCAGATTCTCTATCTATCTATCTATCTATCTATCTGGTCTCTCTGACCGACAGGAGCGTGTACAGACAGCTGGTCTGTCATCACACCCTCGTCCTCTCCTCTTCCTCCAGGCCCACGGCCACTGGCACGAGTCACGACAACTATTATCCATCAAATCCAAACCGACAGCACTCCAACCCTGAAAAACAAAGACTGCGAACACCGTCCTGGACCAAACAGATTATTCTGAGCCCTAAACATTGCTTTTCTGATCTCGTCCCATGCAAACATCTTTCCTGACACCTGCTATAAAGCTTGTGGGCTAATTTATGCAGGACACACATTCACTCTGGACTGGCAGGGAGCCGCTGCCCCATATTCTGTCCTGACAAATTCTCCATCTGGCATCAATTACATAACAGAAAACCAGGGAATCGAGGTTTAAACACAGCATTCATATAAACACGGATATTATTAATTTATGATGCTAATGAATTAGCTTTAGCGTAATTGAGAATAAATGAAAAAGTGCATATTTTGAATAGCCTACGCAAAGGCAATTTTAAGTCACAAAACTGCTATGACAGTTATTAATGAGGTATTATTAAAATCGTATTAGTTTTGAGTGATGAGGTCGTTTGTATCCAACACCTACTGTCTTAATTGCATGGAAATGAGCCAAGCACAGACACACTACAATAAAACTAAACAAAGGTTAAATGTGTTTGAGAAAGATACCAGAATATTGCTATGACAAAAATGACCATAAAGCGTCCAAAAATGACTACATTTGTCAAAACGTTAAGTACACAGCAGAACAAACCTCGATACTATTCGTTCATGTGACAAATAAAACGTTAGGTTACTTGCGTAACCCCGGTTCTCTGATAACAGAAGTGAGGTATCTCACTATGGGAACGCCTCAGGCGTGACCGACTGCGGAAGCACCAATTACACCACGTCTGTCAGACTGACAGACCAATCGCTGCAGCGATCAGATGTTGTCTGATCTGATCAGCACATGAGATCCCTGAAGGAAATGAATAAAGTGGTTTAAGGCTAGTAGCACCGTTAGTAGTTCCAGGTAATTTATGTGGTTTTCCCTCTGAGAAGGAGACCACACCCCCCGCACCGCTCTGCCTTCGAACACTGCACCCGAGCCCGTATTCGTGACTTGTTATGCGATTGTGCTCTCAAAGGTTAAGACATTTTTTTACACAAAATTAGATAAAATATTTAATATTTAATAATAACACGTCACGCGGTCGTGTGAAAATAAAACACCCATCGCTAGAGTGTCTCATGTGATTAGGCAGCATTACAGTGCAGTTCTCAGTGAACAGCGGAGTTCCGCCTCAGAATGTGCGTACAGTGGCGCCCTCTGGTGGTTCTTTGAGGAGTTACAGTATCGTATGCTGTGCCACGTCTCTCTGCTGCAACTTTCTTGTTTTCTGCTCGAGGTATAGTGCACCTATTTCGTTTAAGGTTGAATGACATCATGCTCATTTTGTTGTTGTTGTTTGGATCTATTATTTAGAACTTAAATACGCGCCTTCTTTGATGTACGTGTTTTCTGAATGAAATTAAAAGTAAATTTGATTCTGACGTTTTTTTGGTCCACAGATGGCAAAAAGGGGAGAATTAAAATCGCAAAAAGGGAGAAATATAGTCATTATATATATACAGTTTTTAAAAAAATGTATGCTTCTCAAGTTAAATTGAGTAATATCAACATACAATATTTTAATAAGTATTCACGCACGGTTTATAAATATATGATCAGATATATTAATGATTTCATTCATTTTAAAAATATTTTTATTAACATTACATACTATTTTATATAACATTGTAGGCCTATAACGTTTTCTCAGCTCAAACAGATTTTAATACAACTTAAATGCATGAAAACCAACACCAATGCAAAGATGGCATTTCTAAGAACATGGCATACGCATTTTAAATTGGATTTTTATTTCTCCTTTTTTAATCATCTCTCACATCTTCATTTGTCATTGAACCCTGAACGTTGTTTGGACGTTTATAATCTTGACAGACCTTTCAAAGCATTTCCTGCTGAATGTGTCTCTTAAAATTCCGGTTGGATAAAAGGTTTCCGCATCACACGAGAATGAGTGAGTGTGTGTGTGTGTGTGTGTGTGTGTGTGAGAGAGAGAGAGAGAGAGAGAGAGAGAATGTACCTGCATGCTCTGCTCCGTTAAACCGCCCACATTCTGTCCAACGTTTCCGCTTTGAATCTGAATGAAAGCACTTGTTTCTTTGTTAGATTTCAGACAGGTGCGTGAACAAACACCTCCGGTGTAATCCGGGCTCGACTGAACATCCGGTTTGAGCAGGTCTACACGGAGTTTTGTGACCCTCCGTAAAGAAAAGCCCGTCTCTGTGGATCTGCATGGATTCGTGGACCAACCGGAATCTGGGAATGACTTTGACAACATTCAGAAAACCCACACAAGAACAAGATTATATATAATATAGATTATATTAATTCACCATCTTTTTATTCATATTTTTTGCTCTTTCCACATCCGTTTTCTGCTTTATTGCTGTATTAACAAATAAGTTCCTTTTTCACACACACATATATATATTTTTAATTTTATAACTTATTTTCATATGCTTTCAAATTGGCATATTTGTTTGTGTGGGAATTTTTTTTTTTATTAATTAATTTTTTATATTGTTTTTAAACTATTGTCCTGGTGCTTATTCCTTTATTTTGTTCTGGTCACTATTAAAGCTATTTTAGCCAAAAAGTAGTAAATTCTTGATGTTTATAATCAATAAGAACGTTAAAGAGGTGAAAAACCGTTGTGTAAACATTTATTGGTTTTCAAACTGAGATAAAAACAACTTGCACCAGCAAACATTTGACAGCCTTTCACAGTCCACACATCTCGCAGAGAAAATAAAATAAGGGGGGAAAAACACAAGAAAGAGTAAAGGGGAAAAAGACGTGAGAGAGTGCAAACTTTTATTCCAGTGACTTTTAATGAGAGAAGAATTCTAAAAACCCATAAGTGGACTGTTGTCCATCGTCCCACAGACAGGAAATGAGAAAGCAAGCGATAAAACCTTCCGTTTGGCCGCTGCGCCGTTTCCATCAACGTTTAAATTAAGTAAAAAATTCAAAAACACCCAGTCCACACACTGGAGAGCCAAAAGCCGAGAAGACTCTCGGATGAAGAAGAAAAAAAAAAAGACTCGCTTATTTGGATTCGGCTACAGTATAAATTACACATTTTTGGACGTTGTTTTTCTGGCTTAGTCGTTGTTCGGCATAAACAGTGCATCCCTGCTCAAAGGCACAAGTCGAAAAGTGTTCCCTTGTGTCCCGTCTTCACGTTCATGGGTCAGTTGTAGCATGTTTGGTTGTTTATTTCCATTCGCTTAAGAAAAAAAACCCGCTTATTTTGTATGATGTGCCATTTGCGGGAAAAAAAAACAACAAAAACCCCAAACAACATGCTCCGGTTTCAGTTTTGCGATCCTGGTCTATTCAAAATGAACAGAAGAACAAGCCAAACATGTCTCATTTGAATTCGTTTTGGTTTTGTTTCAATAACAAAGCTAGATAATTCATCTGAAACCGTGAAAGAACAATTTAACTACAACATTAGATTTTTTTTTTTTAACAAACTAGCGTGAAAACCCCATTCGAAAGTAACAAACCCGTTTTGATCAAGCTATAGTGGTGCAAAAACAAACAAAACAAAAAAAAAAAAGCAACAAAGCCAGGAAGGTGTGACTGAAATAGCAGGAAGTGAGCCTGAGGCAATGGTGGTGATTGGTGGAAAGAGAGGAAGAGGCGTGGCCTCACTGAGAGCTGGATCTGGCGAGCGTGTGCTGTTCGTTAAGTTCCTTGCTAGTTCTCAGTTTGAATTTGGTGATGGAGCTGTTGAGTTTTTGAAGCGCGCTCTGCGCTGTGTATTTCGACGGGAACAAGGCCAGGATGGTGTATGTGGACGCCAGGTCATGAGGGGGTGGTTTGGGAGGGTCAGAGTTCGTAATGTCCGCTCCCTCTGATTGGCTGGGGGATGGAGGTTTGGGCAGCCATTTTATGAGAGCGCCAACTTTGCTCAGTTCTGCCAGTAAAGAGTCTGCTTCCACTCGACTGATGCCAGCTGGAAGGTCTGTCACCTCCAAAACACGGCCGGAGTCTGGATGCACAGAAAACATGTGAGTGAAAAACTGATCGTGTTTAACAAAAGCCATAGTGATACATGCACTTTTTCGATTAACTTGAAAAATGTTCAGTTCTTTTAATAATTTTTTGTACTATTATTATTATAAATGCCATTATTTAAAGGTACATTTTATTACAAGTTTTAATTTAATTTCACTACATTACATTTTAATACCAATTTTAATACCAGTATTGCAATACCAAATGTTTTTATATATATTTATATACATTTTAAATATATAATTAATATACATTCATTTATATTTACATATTTAATATATCTCAATATTTCTGTATTTATTCATAAGTGTACACATATAGGATGCGCTCCAAAAACAAACAAACAAATGAAAATAAAAAAAATAAAAGATATTTGTAGATTTATATGTAATACCAAATGTTTTTATATATATTTATATACATTTTAAATATATAATTAATATACATTCATTTATATTTACATATTTAATATATCTCAATATTTCTGTATTTATTCATAAGTGTACACATATAGGATGCGCTCCAAAAACAAACAAACAAATGAAAATAAAAAAAATAAAAGATATTTGTAGATTTATAGATCTTTATTATTAATGCTATTATTTAAAGGTAAATATGGTTTAACACCATTTTAAATGAATATACTTCACTTAATTATAATGCATGACACACTATTAGAGTAACAGAAAACTTACAAATATTTAAAAACAGTTTTAGGAAAAAAAAAGTTGAAAACAAAAACTTCTATATATACCAATATAATCTATAGAACTATTCTAAAACCAGTTTTAGTTGATTATATATGGATTTACAGAAAAGTGTGATTTTTTTCCCCATAATACTTTCCATACATTTTCACTATATTAAAGGGGTCATATGATGCTGCTAAAAAGAACATTATTTTGTGTATTTGGTGTAATGAAATGTGGAATTATATGCAATATTTATTAATTATATAAAGGGAATATAACTATACATAGTACATGCATGTTTAAATCAAAGATGCTCTTAAAACATCTTTCATAACACTCATATTAAATTTAATTTTAAATTACTAAGGAAAAAAACCCAACATCATCATTTTGGATATGTTTTAAATATTCAATACATCACCCAGTGTGTTTATGTTTCTGATGAAATCATTTTGGGAATGTCCTCAAAGAGCAGAAAACAGACTAATTAATATTTTAAATGAGTTGTAAAAGTGGTGTTTTAGAGATCAAGTTAGATCAAATTGAATCTTTATTGAACATTCATCTGTATGTTCAAAATTAAGATTTTCATACCCGTTTCTCCTGTACTCATGTCAGTAGAAAGTGATTTCTTTGTGGGTCTTCGACTGCGCATGCCGTGCCGGACACCCACAGGACCCTGAGACAAGACAACAGAACTGAAAGTGAGCTGATATGTGTGAAGAAAGAGAAAGTCCCATGTTTAACACGACAGTGGCGATGAAGATGATGCTAGATGTGCATTAATGTCGTTACATCACCTGATCTTGAGTGTGAGAGCAGTGTGTGTGTGTGTTCAACCTGGTGGTGATGAAGATGATGATGATGGTGGTGGTTGACCACATGAGAGCCGTGCATTAGTGGGGGTCTGATGGGGGGGTTATACTGGAGGGGCTGCTCAATCAGAGGAGGATACCTGCCATCACCTGTGGACACACCAACACCAATGTTATCTATCTAAACTACACCAAAAATATACAATATACACCAAAATGTAACAAAAATTCCAAAATATAGTAGAAACATTAAAGGGCTAGTTCACCCCAAAATGAAAATTCTGTCATTAATTACTCACCCTTCATGTCGTTCTAAACCCGTAAGACCTTCATTCATCTTCGGAACACAAATTAAGATATTTTTGCTGGAATCTGAGAGCTCTCAGACCCTGCATAGACAGCAATACAACTGAAATGTTCCCAGACAGAAACGTAGCAAGGAGATCTGTAAAATAATCCTTGTGACATCAGGGGTTCAACTTCAATTTTGCAAAGCTATGAGAATACTTTTTGTGCACAAAGAAAACAAAAATAACAATTTATTTAACAATTCTTCTCCCCCTAGTTACGTCTTCTGCCATTTTGGAGAGTACCCAAGAACGTAATCAGCGTTGTTTACACTTAGGGTAAAGCGTGCGTATGCGTTGTGATACTCTCCAAAATGGCGGAAGACAGTAACTCGGGGGAGAAGAATTGTTGAATAAAGTCGTCATTTTTGTTTTCTTTGCGCAAAAAAAGTATTCTCGTAGCTTTGCAAAACTGAAGTTGAACCCCTGATGTCACATGGACCGTTTTACCGATGTCCTTGCTACGTTTCTGGGAACATTTCAGTTGCGTTGCTGTCTATGCAGGGTCTGAGAGCTCTCACATTTCAACAAAAATATCTTCATTCGTATTTCGAAGATGAACGAAGGTCTTACGGGTTTGAAACGACATGAGGGTGAGTACTTAATGACAGAATTTTCATTTTGGGGTGAACGAACCCTTTAAAATGTGTCAGAAATATATCAAAATATACCAAATATATACCCAATACATACCAAAAATATGCAAGATGTACCAATAAACCTTAATTATACCGGAAATATACCAAAATTATATAAGATGTACAAAACTGTAACAAAAGTACCAGAAATTTGCCAAGAATACCAAAATCTAAATTTATATACACTCCGACTGGCTCACCTTGGCCTGGAGCGTACGGGCGGGACAACTGAGGCATGATGGGAAAGGGGGCGTGGCCAGGACGAGGCCCCTTCATATTGGCCAGATGGGTGGGAGCAGGCGATTGCACCGGAGAGGGGGAGGGGCTTAGCAGCTGCTGTGGATTATTCTAGAAAGCGAGAGGGAAAGGTTACGAATGTTGCGTCAGGTGAGAATGAGGTCACATGGGACGTGATGCAGGTGTTTGTACATGTGTGGTGTCCTGTGGCGGCAGGTCGCAGTGTTTGTAGTAACGGTTGGGTTTCCAGTGCAGTGGGGACAAGCCTCTGGGCTGCTGGCTGGGAGGAACTCTCAACTGCATCATCACCACTCCACCAGCAGGGGGCGGCGGAGGCACAGCTGAAAATCACCATGCATACTTCAGATTTTAGTACGTACTTGCACGAGATGGAAATATGTATTAAAATATATAAAGCGTATTATTAAAAATATAAGATACAAGATATGCATTGTAAAATAATTATTAATAATATTACTAAATTATGGATTGCACTTAAATAGAACAGGAATGTTTTAAAATAAATCATGTTTAATAAAAATATAAGATATAAAATATAAGACATGCATTAAAAACATAAAAAATGAAAAAACTATTACATGTCATTTGAAATTATGGATTGTTGCGCAACAAAATGCATATCAAAAATAGTAAAAATGTTAACTACGATTTTTCAAACTACATATACAGTAAATACTATATTTTTAATATTAAATTATGAATTGTGATGAAATGAAATAAATGTATTAAAATCTACTACTTTTATTACTTTTCAATGATCGATTACCTTTTTTAATAACAGTATTATTTCCATTTGTTATTTAATATAATTAATTTGTTAATAAATAAATAGTAATAAACAATAGATTGTAATAAAATAAATAAAATAGAAACGTTTTAAAATGAAAAACTAAATTGTATAATGTATTTACAAGTTTAAATGTAAATGAAAACAGTAATGGTTTTAAAATGTTATATATAATATAGTATTATTTTGACACAGTGCTTTATATGATGAAAACAGTATTATACTATATTTTATATATATACTATTAATTTATATATTAATACATTTGTCTATTAACACTGATTAAATTCAATCATTAGTCAAATTGATTCATTAAAACAATTATACTTCACATTGTTCTCTTATTTTTTTAAATTATTGTATCTCGTATAGTACTGTTGCACACATATAGCAGTATTATTCTTATTAACCTTTAGGGTTGTAAATCTTCACTACTGCATATATCATCACTGGTGTTATAAATACAATGTTTGCAACTGAATTATTCAATAACAGACAAAAACGATGTACTGTTACACACAATGCACACACACACCGGCCAATTAAAGTGCTTTATTAAACAGTGAAAGGTCAAAGAGTGTGTGGGTCTCGCCTCTTCCTCATTAAAAACACCCTCTTCTTCAGCAACATAATCATCACCTCATTCACACACACACAAACACACAGACACTTGATGCATAATTAGGCATTGAAAAAATATACCTTTTAAAATTCCAATGCATTATGGTTCAAGTCTATATTTTATAAATTTTTTAAATGCACTCAGGCTTATTACTTTTTCTAGTTGATTTGTGATTGGTCGACAAGGCTGTCATACCTGTGCACTGCTGGCCTGTGATTGGCTGAGAACCGCAGGGGGAGGGCGGTCGGGGAAACGGCATCTGCTCTGAACCCGGCGGAGGGAGGAAACCAACTGTCGAGCTGTACGATCACAGGAAGTTCACATGAGACACAAATCAAGCCCAGTCACATTCAGCGATGCTTTAATCTGATCGGCTGAAAACTGGACACACGTGTGTTACCTGATGTTAGAGTGTTGCGTTGGCGGCATCATGCTGTAATACACCTGCATGCTGGCAGAGGGCGCTGAGGCCTGATTGGTCTGTCCCTGCAGCACGATCTGTTGCTGATAGGCTGCCTGAGGAACGTTCTGAGAACCCTGCTGCACAGACACCTGCCGAACGCACACGTCACCTCATCAAAATCACTCTCAGATACCCAAAAATATTAAGAGACGCGTAAAACGCTGCACTCGCCTGATACGGAGGCATTGTAGGATACTGCACCATCACGCTCTGAATCTGATTGGCCATTCCGCCCTGAGAGCTGATCAGCGATTGGTTCGGAATCTGCTGAATTCCCATCATGCCCTGGTAACTGGGGGGTTGAGCGGGCATGACCGTCTGGAAACCTGGAAACACATTAAGACAGCAACTTATTAGCATAAACAACAGCCAACGACGAACAAACAACATCTGGGAGCAAAACATTAACGACAAAGTGCAAAAACAGAGATTTACGCAACATTAAAGCTGTAAACAACTTTTAATATCACAGTTTAATTAGGAAAAGACTCAAATATGTGAAATGAAGTAAAAGACAGTGTGAATATGAGCGGGAACAGATGGGCGTCTCGGAGCGTTCACAGTTTGTGAGGAAACAGCAGGCATTCTGAGGAAAAACAGTTGCTGACTAAGGACTGTGGCATCAAATGCGTTTTGTGGCACATTAAGTAGCAAGAATATTAGATATGCAAGTTTGTGATGTCTGCGAAATTGGTGGCCATTATAAGAAAAATCGGTTATTTATTCTGCTTTTTCCAGAAAATCAGTTATGATGACTGGATGAATGTTATTATCCATGAGCCAGACTGATAAGGTTTATAATGATCTGCTTATAAATACTACTACTACTAATAATACGTATAAATAACATAGTAGAAATAATATTATTGCAATATTTAATACAAAACAACTAAGTAATATTTAATAAATAGGTTTTTAATGATTGGCTTGAATGAATGAATAAATAAACATTGTATTATTGTTGTACTTAATATTTAATGATTTAATAATGTTTATTAAATATTAAATGCAATTTGTATTTCAAAAAGTTGAATATGTAATATATATACAAATAATATCTATACTGTAATATGGGTTTATACGTAATAATAATAATAATATAAAGTATATCATATTATTTGGTATTAATTTAATAATTTCTTTGTATTTAATAATGTTTACTAAATATTACACTTAATAAATGAATACTAAATATCTAATAATACTGAAAACATATATAAACACAATGTATAATATAATATAATATAATGCATAGGTTTATAATAATAATATGTATAAATTATTTATTTATTTGAATGCTAGCAGGGTTTTTGTGCAGATTGGGATCTATACGGTGGACCATGGCAGACCATCTAAATAAGAATAAGAATAAGAATACAAATAAATATATTATATTGGCATTAATTATTTAATGTAATAATATTTAATAACATTTATTAAATATATTCAATGAATACTATATATTTAGTAATGTTATATATATTGTATTAATTCAATATATATTTAATAAACGGGAGTGAATTTCGAGCGGGCACGCCGTATTTTTATTATCTATAATATTAATTATTTTTTGTCATAGAAGGCTAGCAGGGATTTTGTGTGGACTGTGATCTATACTAAACTCCAGTGATTCTTCATTCCTCTCCAACTTCTGCTCTCATCAGATCCAGTACAGATGAACGGACGGCTTGTTCTCTCCAGTGTGTGTGTGTGTGTGTGTGTTTGAGTACACAGCTATTTTTACCTGCCCTTGCAAGGCCAAAGTGAAGAGAATAAAAGCCTGTCGATTTAGACCATACAAGCCCCCCACACACACACACACACTCAAGCGCCTGTGAAATGGGGTCTTTCAATGTCACTGTTGACAAGATTTTTTTCCTCTTCACACACACACACACACACACACACACACACACACACACACTCAAAAACAGCAACTCTACATCCTCTTCTCCATTTTTTTCCAGTTCTTACAGACTAAAAACAAGGCGCAAAGCAGATAAAAACTCACCCGTCAACGAAACTAAAAGCCCAATTTCATTTCTAACCACAGTTGTGCATTTCCAGAAGGAAATATGAGTGATGTCGCCCACGCAGCACTTACCCACATGCATGGTTGCCATGGAGTTGCTATGTGGTTGCTAAGGCACTCTGAGAGCTTATTAGCATGTTTCTATGTAATAAAAACTAGTTTAATGATAATTAGCTAAATTAAAAGAAGTTCATTTCTGGAAACATTTATAAAAAAACTTTTGGTATTATTTTGGTTTTTATTTTATTTATTTTGGTAAAAAAATTGGCATTCAATACTTTTTTCAACATTACATTTTTGTGCTACTGCATTTCTTCTCTCCATCTTACATACTTTATTGTACTTTCCTTTTTGAATTTTGTATTTTCCTTCGATGCTAATATGACAATGAATATTTATTTGTTTATTTATTTATACTTTATTAATACATTTACGGTTTGTCATGAATATAGCCTTTGGTAATATGGCAATTCATATTTATTTATTTATTTAGTTTGTTTGTATATATATGTTTGTCATGAATACAGCCTTTGTTGATACAGTATTGAATTCGTATTTATTTGTTTATTTATTTATATAATTACTGTTCATTATGAATATAGCCTTTGGTGATATGGCAATGAATATTTATCTGTTTGTTCGTGTTTATTGCTTGTTTGTCATGAATATAGCATTTTGGATTTGTTTTCTGCACTCTGGCTCAACCTGATTGATTTTAAATGTGCTTTATGAATATTTTGACAATTTCCAGTACTAAAACTCTGTCAGCAGAACAGTGGGGGTCAGAGGTCAGAGGTGAGAGTTGAGGAGTGAGGGCTGGGAAAAGAGACCGGTTCACTGTGAGAATGACTACGAATCTCATACAGTGACACGGCCCCGTCTCCCAGCGCTCCAATCAGAAAACCCTGCCAGGAAGTGCCCACTCAGACAGGAAGTGTGTTTGTACCTGTCTGTTGCGGTAGCAGTGTCTGACTCTGGGGGGCGCTGTAGTGTACCGGCGTCACCGCTCTGTAGTGTTGGGTGGAGTGTGAATACTGTCCCGGGGCGCAGTAACACGCCGACACCTGCAGAAACACACACACACGTAAACCCTCGCCTGTGGTCACATGATGCAGGTCATGTACCATGAACGTGGGTTTGTACCTGCTGCACGGGCTGCTGGATGTATGTGTGCGGCTGCAGGACCCCTTGATTGATGGCTGTGGGATGGGGGTAAGTGTGACCGCTCATGGGCTGTCCCGCCGATGAAAGCATGTAGCCGGTGGGCGGAGGGTTCTGGAGCAGCAGGGATTGTGGGTAGAGGCCCGTGTGGGGGTCCGGAGCGTCACCCGAAGGCTGCCGAATGAGATTCATCTGGCTGAACTGGGCACTTAAACCGTCCTGTTGCTGTTTTAATACACAAGAGAACAGGTCAGATTCAGTTTAAAACACTGAAGGCCCAGTGTCGAGCTAATAACTACTAACTAAAAAAAATAAAATAAAAAAAAACCTAAATAAATATTTTGTGGTAAATAAATGTGGATTTTTATTTATTTATACAAATTTGCAAAATACATGTACAAATAAAATGTGTATATTTAATTTTTTTAATAAATATTTCATAAAAAATATTTGTTAGGAAATACTAAATATTTTATAATCTACATTATTTTACATTTGATTTTAATACATTCATTTTCTAAAATTAAAAATAATTTATATGCACATATATATTAATGTATTAAATTAATGTATGTATATACATAAAAATACTCTACTCATTACTCTACATTATTTTAAATGTGATTTCATAATACATTATTTAACATTTATACATATTTTTTTACATATCTGAAAACCAGTTTTCTATTTTAAAAAATAGTTTAAAAATGATATATATATATAAAAAAGTGTTACTCAATTTTATAATAAATATTAATTTGTTAAAACTGGCAGAAAAAATATTTTATAATTTACACTATTGTAAATGCTATTTAAAGTTATTTTTAAATTTGTGTGTATATTTATTTTAAAATCCTTTTTTATTTTAATATATGAAATTTATTTAACTTTCATTTACTAAATTATGTGAGAAAAAAAATTGAGTGAAACCAACTAAGCTATGTAGGAAATCATTGACTTATGTACTTACGTAATATTTATTTATTTAATATCAATTACTACTTTTAATACTACTAAAATGATTTACTCAAGGCCTTGTGGGTGGGAAAAAAATAATAATCAATAATGTCAAAGTATAAATTTTGAAATCCAAATAAAAATTTTTTTTCAAATATAAATTAAATAATTTTTACAATCAGTCAATCTCTCTCATTTGAAACCCAAGAGTCCGTCTTCATTTGATTATGCAACAAAAGGAGATATTTTTGAAGAAGTGGAAGTGGATCACACGCTTTCAAAAACTAAACCAGGGCGTCACATTGAGGACTTTAAGCTTTAAAAACCAGCACAGATCAAAGTCCGGCCCACCATCCACCAGGACCAGAGACCCTGCTGGTATCACAACTGCTACACATCGTTTTATTAAAAAAGTAACAACATCTGGTGCCATTAATTATTGATGTGGTCTGAATTTGTTAAGGAGGGTGTTATATTTGGTAAAAACGGGTCACACAGTAAGAAATGACAGAAGTGACCCAATTAAGTCATGAGCCCCTCCGCCAGGCACAGCCAACTCACATGGGGCTCGTTTCCTAAGTTTGGAGAGATTAATCAATAAAAGTGACAGAAATAAACCGCACTTTCTTTGGTACCCTGTGACACACTGAGATCAGAAACTGGATGGCAACAGAATATAGAAAATAAAAATAAAAATGTAAAAATTACAGAGAATAGAAAATAGGAAGAAAACAAAAACAAAATATTAAAAGGGCCATATTGTACACTTTAGTAATAATATTTATTTGTATCATAAAGTGAGCGTATTAAAATAAAATAAAAATCTAAAAATAATTAAATAATTTTAAATTGTATTAATTATATTATTTTTATTATAAATAATAAAAAACTATAATAAATACAATTATAAATAAAAATGAAACATTTTAAAATGTAAGAGTTGTGAATATTCTGGTATGTATGTATCGCATATTAGACTTTTTTTGGAAGAAAAAAAAAACTACAAAAATTATGAAATCGAAATAAAAATAAAAACACATTTTAAAATGTAAGAGTTGTGAATATTCTGGTATGTATGTATCGCATATTAGACTTTTTTTGGAAGAAAAAAAAAACTACAAAAATTATGAAATCGAAATAAAAATAAAAACACATTTTAAAATGTAAGAGTTGTGAATATTCTGGTATGTATGTATCGCATATTAAACTTTTTTGGAAGAACAAGAAAAAAAGAAAAGAAAAAAAACTACAAAAATTATAAATTAAATATAAAATGAAATATAAATAAAAATAAAAACAAATTTTAAAATGTAACAGTTGTGAATATTCTGGTATGTATGTATCATGTATTAAACTTTCTTGGAAGAACAAGAAAAAAAAATACAAAAATTATAAAAGAAACATAAAATGAAATATAAATAAAAATACAAACAAATTTTGAAATGTAAGAGTTGTGAATATTCTGGTATGAATGTATCGCATATTAAACTTTTTTTTTTTTTTTAAGATTTATTTTTGCCGTTTTTGCCTTTTATTGATAGGATAGTAGTGAGACAGGAAGCGAAGTGGGAGAGAGAGGGGGATGGGATCGGGAAAGGTCTGCGAGCCAATAAAAATAAAAACAAATTTTAAAATGTAAGAGTTGTGAATATTCTGGTATGTATGTATCGTATATTAGACTTTTTTGGAAGAACAAGAAAAGCCTAAAAAAATTATTAAATACACTATAATAATAAAATTGTAAATGAAATATAAATTCATTTTTAAAAGTTGTGAATATTATGGTATGTATGTATTCATATATTGAACTCATTTCAAAAGAACAAGAGAAATCTTTCCATGATATAGCCTCTTTAATAAATCGAGGGAAAAAGAGAAAAGAAACGTTTCCAGAAGGACAGTGAAGGAGGAGAGAAGTACCACAGTGTATTGTTGAGTGAAAGCACCAGGCAGCAGAGGAGCACAAGAGACCGCAGCAAACTGCACCGGCTGAGCAGACGACTGCAGAGGACAGAGAAGGAGGAAGAGACGATCAAAGACAACCATCAGAGAAACCGCACCGAAGGACAGAACGAATGACAACTGAAGAGAAATAGTAACCGCTAAAGACAACAAACAATTTCACTAGCGCCATTCACAAGCCAAAAATATAAGGAGAAAAAATACTTCAATTACCAATATATTGCCAAAACATCAAATAAAAACAACAGTAGTTGACCATTGCGCTGTACAAAAAGACAAAGGATAATCCGTTCAGAGCTTTAAAAAAAAACAAAAAGCTAAATTTTAAAATCAATTCTATTACAAATCGGCAGCCAGTGCAAAGAGTGTGATATTGGGGAAATTAGATCAAATGCATTTTGAACCTTCTGAAGACGACTAATATGGGATAGACTCGTTCCAATATAAAGAGAATTACAATAGTCAAGTCTAGATGAAATGAACGCATGAATCACTCTCTCAAACTCTGCAAATGTTAAGAAACTCTTAGCCTTACACATCAATCTTAATTGAAAAAATAGATTTAACTACAGCATTTATCTGACATAATAAATACCATTTACCACATATAATATTTTTGTGTTATGACAGATAATCAATATGATGACTGATACTTTAAATGTATAAATGATAAACAAAGGATGAATGAGAATAATAAACTACATTTTTTGTGCTATTGTATTTTTAAGCATGACTATTGAAACAGAGATACTGACAGCCATTTAGTATATTGTTACAGCCCATAACCAATATGATGACTACTATTTTAAATATTGCTTTTACTGTAGATGTTCAAAGATTATTCAATTATAAAAAATTATATATAATAAATCATAAAAGAAAAATTTAAGTAAATTCAATAAAGAAATATATATTTGTAAAAATCTGACAAATTCAACTTAATTAAAAAAAAAAGAAAAACTAAACTAAATCATATAAGATATTTTGAAAATAAAAATAAAAAATATAAAAAACTAGATTGAATAAAATGATAATAAAAAATATAGATATAAATATAGATACAGATATAGAATAAAAATACTATATTACAATAGGATTATTTAAATATAAAAAATAAAGAACAATTTGACTAAATGTAATAAATTTAAATATAAACATGTTAAAAATAAGATAAATTCAACTAAATAGAAAATAAGAAAAACTAAATGAAATTAACTAAAACAATCATTTAACATAAAAATGAAAAAAGAAAATTAAATCAAATAAAATTAGATAAAAACATTACAAATAATACGATATATTAACCTAAATTAAAAAAGGAAAACTAATAAATATAAATTTAAATTGAATATAAAAATTAAAAATTAAAAAGTAACTAAACTGAATACATTTAAATATAAACATTAAAAATAAGAAATTCAACTAAAATGTTTTTATTTATTTTAATTATTTATTTTAATACAAAATACCTGAAAACACATTAATTAAAATGAATTTAAATAGAAAATTATTAAAGAAATAGAAAAAGAGCAAGTTAAACAAAAATATTAACAAAAAATTTAACTCAAATAATTATTTAAATATAAAAATATCCAAAATAATAAGAAAAATGAAACATATTTTTGAAAAAAAAAAAAACATGTTTTTCCTGACCTGTGCTAGAAGGTGATTGGCTGGCTGAGGTTGAGGGGGAGGAGGAAGAGGTTCAATATAAAAACTCCCAAATAATAAGAAAAGCTAAACATTTTTGAAAAAACATTAGTTTTTCCTGACCTGTGCTAGAAGGTGATTGGCTGGCTGAGGTTGAGGGGGAGGAGGAAGAGGCGGAGGAGGAGGGGGAGGATGTAGAGTCATGTGCTGCTGGCCCCGCCCCTGCAGTGATGTCATGGTGGGGTTGTAAACCACCGGACTGCCATCGGGGTTCACAAAAGGCTGACCTGTAGAAGACAAAAACACTCTGAAATCCAACTCTGCATTTACGAACTCGATTTCATTTGCACAACAATGAATTAGTATGAAAAGTTAGTATCGCGAATAAGATCTGATGCAGCATAACCTCCATCCTTTGAAGTAAGTGTTGGTCAGCTGGTACCAACCTGTCTGTGGATTGAGCAGCATGCTGCCCGGCGGGATGGCGGTGCTGTCCACAGGAACGATGTAGAAGCTAGCGTTAGTATTAATGTTAGCGTTAGTAGTCGTGCTCTGAGGGGCCGGGGCCGGGGCCGGAAGAGGGGCCGCGGGGGCCACGGTGAAGCCCCGACCGGGCTGGGGTAGAACGGGGGCGGGTAACGGCAGCTGAGACGGCCGAGAGAGCGACCCGGAAGAGGAACCTACGCTACTAGAAGAGTCTGAACCTGAAGGAGGTGAAGAACGAAAGAGTTTTTACTGTCATATACAAGATAGGAGATGAGGGAATGAGTGAAGGAGGGGTTGATGGGCGGGGCAAAAAAAGAGATGACAGGAAATGATGTCATAAGAAAGGAAAAATAACCATGCATGGTGGATGAAATAAAAATCAGCCCAAAAAAGATAAATCTGACGAGTTCTTCTAGATATTATTTTCAATAACGAGCATTATTAAATTAATTATTAGTTTTTATTATTAATTTGATTAAATCTTTATTACTTTTGCATTCATTTTCATATTCATTATTTTAGATCTATTGTTTTATCTATTGTTTTTTATTGATAATTAATATGAATAATTGTATCTACTTTTAATTATTTAATATTATTAATACTTATTATTATTGCTACTTCTATTTTTTTTTTTTACGGATTTATCCAGAATAGTCTGAAAAAGAATCAACACGCTGAAAATAACTACTTAAAATAATCTGATTAAAAATGAAATAAAATTTAACAAAATATTGATATGACTGCAAACCACATAAGGGATTTTTTTATTAGTAATTAAATTAAAAAATAATTTAATTATTTTACATTATTTTAAAAGAATTAAATTATTAATTAATAATTAATAATAAAATAAAAAAACGATTACTAAATAAAATAAAGAATTAAATTAAATAATAAAATTAAAATAATAAATACACAATTTCTTATCTGATGTTTATATCTTGAAGCAACCAAATAAATAAATAAAAATAAAATCCTGATGAAACCATCGGAAAACAACACCATTTGCAATCATTTGAAGGGCTGTTCAAATGTAACTGGGCAGGAGGAAAGATCCAGCGGTTGCTAACGGAAAAGGAGCATCATTAAATATTAAAAGTGATAAATATATATTGCCGTCGACTCCTTGAGCTTCTAAATGCCAGCGCATAAATAACCAATGAACCCTGAGAGCAGACGGCTCTGAATATCAATGTGTTCTCTTAGCTGTTTCTCGATGGACATGAAATGAGTGAAAAGAGGGCAAAGAGATGCTTTCCGCCTCACACATGCACATTCTCAATGTACGGCTTGAAGCATGAACAGGAAATGATGCAAACAAAAAAGAAGGTCTTCAAAAGAAAAAAAAAACGACGAGCATAGCAAAGCAGGACTGGGATAGTGAAAGTGAAAATACACTTGGTGGTATTTGGACACTTAAGACAAACTAGAATAGATCTAAAAAAAATACAATAAAAATGTCTTGATTACTTCAGTAATTCAGAGGTTGGAAACTCTTTATAAACACTGACAGTAATTCCAACATGAACTGTAGTCTGTAACAATTATATTAGCTTTATTTAAAAACCACAGACATGTAGCGATGTACGATATATCGGCGACTATAATCCGTATGGACGAATATTTAAATTGTTTATTAGAAATTTTAACTTTAAACCATCTGTACCGGTCTGGGCTGCATTTCTCGATAACGATTGATCTTAGAACTGTAGTAACAATTATATTAGCTTTATTTAAAAACCACAGACATGTAGCGATGTACGATATATCGGCGACTATAATCCGTATGGACGAATATTTAAATTGTTTATTAGAAATTTTAACTTTAAACCATCTGTACCGGTCTGGGCTGCATTTCTCGATAACGATTGATCTTTAGCGCTTAAGAGCGTTTTCTAGAGTCAATTTACGATCGTTTTGCTATTGTTTCACGTGCGT
>NW_015629570.1:1143041-1176293 GCF_001515625.1 Sinocyclocheilus rhinocerous
GTGAAGATTTAGTCGCATATGTGAGTGATTTACTCGCAATGTAGAGGGTTGTATTGAAATGTTAACCTAATGCTGCGTTCCAGACTCGGATATAATAACAATAATACAATATTATATTATATTATAGTGTATATTATTATACTTTACATAATAATATATAATATACTTATATATATATATAGAGAGAGAGAGAGAGAGAGAGAGAGAGATGTTTTTTCTGGGTCCAATACATGACTGGTTTTCGTGCACATCAGCAAGTCATTGATCAGTCATTTAATTTAGGCGTGTATTTCTATTTTTTTTATTATTTCATTTATAAATTAATAATTAAAAAAAGAGTAACAAAGTGTACAATAAAGTACAATCAAATCCTTATATTATAATCACATTGCACTTGAATAAAGTTCAAGGTGTAATCTCCCGATTGTCCTGCAGGTGACGGCAGCTGAGACGGCCGAGAGAGCGAAATAAATCTGTCTTCTTACGATGCACTTAAGGCTTTACGATTACTCCAGAGCATTCGTAGATCTACGATGATTTTCAAGTGCTACTTAAGTTACGATGATTTTGGGAAACAGACCGTAATATTAAGATCAGTCGTGCGATCGTTTTTACGAACTTCTTAGGCTTACGAAGCTTTTGGGAAACGCAGCCCTGATTAGGCTGATATTAAAAGCAGATCATTTCAGATTTTTTTGTTTTGTTTTGTTTTTTAAATCAAACTAAAATAATTATAACCAACTAATTACAAGTTTTAAATGAAACTAAACCCTCTTTTTCTGTCCCAGACTTCAAAAGTATTAGTTATTCATGTTTTCAGCTATAAATGTAGCTTTGTTACAGCTGGTTTAACTCAATTTACTTTAAATAAACTCACAAACACCAAAATTTAAATGTGCATTTGAGCTTCAGAGGCAGGAACAATTATTATATTTTGATGAAAAATTGTAAAGACAAACATCTTTCTCTTTGGAATAACTAAAGAGTAATATAATGTTATTTAATTTAATTAAAATTTGCTGAAATTAATTTTGTACATGAAAACCTTGACATTTCAATCTGACAGAAAGTCGAAGGGGAGGGGCTTAAAAATATGGCCTTGATGATGTCAGCAGAAATGCAAAGTCGTTTCAGAGGAAGGAACAATTGTTATATTTTGATGAAAGATTATGAAGATTTTGGAATAACTTGAAGAAAGATTAAGGAAGTGAACTGGCTTCATTGTGATTTCATGATGACGCGAAAAACAGGATAGATATAGAACACAAAAAACATCCATTGTTGGTGCCGTTCAAAATCTCTATATCGTGCATCTCTGCAAAGTGTCCTGGTGAAGGAGGGAAGGTTATTTACTGGTTTTAGACAGTTTCCCGGTGCTCTTGCTGCTGGCTGTACTGTCTCCTCGGATCAGCAGGCTGATGCCGCTGAAGCTGCTGGCTTTGGTCATGGCGGGCTTCAGGTTCCTGTGGGAGCTGTCTGAATCTGTGCTGCTCCAGGGCCGAGGGTCCGAATACTTCAGCTCGTTCTCAGAGCTGCTCTGACGACTGCTTCCCGAGTGCCCGTCTCTCAATCTGGGGGGGAACAAGAATTTAAACAAGCAGGGCTAAAAAGTTTACTCGAAAGTGCAAATCTCTGGCTCATAAATGGCATGCAATTAAGCTAATAAACCAAGCACACTAAAATCTACCTGAATATCTGTCGTCTTTGCTGAGTGTTAATGAAAGTCACGTCCTCTTGGATTCTAGAGGGAATTTAAACATTATGATCATTATAAGATACATAAGACAACAGACAAACAAGAAAGCAATAAAGAAGCTCCCATAGATAATTTGCTAGCAATGCCATGTCTTTTTTTTTTTTTTACCTTTTATCAAACGGGAAATGTTCTTGTCCCTGCAGACAAAAATAGAAACACATTTTAAAAAATAAATACCAAAAAAAAGGGGAAATACAGATAAAAAAGTATCTATCTATCTGTGTGCTACTTTTGAAACATAACATGAAATTTTCTAGCTAAATATTGTAGCTAAATTGTAATGAACTAAATCATTTATTAATTACGCTCAAATGAACTATTACATATAATAAACATTTATATATATATATAAAAAAGTTGTGGTTTATTCTAATAATAAGCATTCTATTTATATCTATTACATTTATAATAATATACATTTAACAAAAAATATCGTAAACAAAAATGGTACTTTTGAAACATAAGATGAAATTTTCCAGTTTTTTCTAAACTGCAAAAAAAAAATTGGAAAAAAATAATGAACTAAACCATTTTTTTTTGTAAAGTGAAAAAAGTGAAAAAAAATTATTAAATAATAAATAATTTATTAATTATGCTTAAATTAAGTTGGAAATTATAAACGTTTACACAATTAAATTTTTTTTAAATAAACATTCTACATTATTTTAATAATAAATATTACACATATATTCATTATTAGTGTTATTTATTACTTATTCTAGTAAAAACAAACACCAATAATAAATGTCATTATTAAATAATAGGTTCATTGTAAGATGTGTTGTATCTTGGTAAGGAGACGCACGTCTTGGGCGAAGATCCTGTCTCTGGCACGCTGGTACTCCTCCTCTCGCTCCTCTATAGACTTACTCCGTCTGTCGTCCTTAAGACGCATCCGCAGCTAAAACACACACACACACACACACACACACACACACTCTCTTTGTCTTCCTGACTGCTGTATTGCACCATTTATTATACATATTATATTTATTTGTTGGTCGTTGGATTATTTCAAGGAGAATTTGTAAGTACTATATATTTTTAGCTTATTTAAGATAAGTATATATTTCTCACCCTGCCATCATCCTGGTCCAGGCTGGAGTTATCTCTCTTTAAGATGTACCTCTTTTGGAAATCATCTGTTTTATCATCTTTAATGTGTTCAGAAAACTTCTGATCTGGTCTGTAAGGGAAAGAAGTGGTTACATTAAAAAAAATTCACACTTCTGACAAATGAGGATAGTTGAAATCCACACGTACATTCTAGTATTGCTGGTTTTGTTGATAATGACTGATTTCCCGGTCTGATCGACATTATGGTCCAGCCCAAAATACGCCGCCACCCTGTGAAGGAGCATCCTGTGGTATGATGTCATCGGGGGGAACTTCCGCTTCTGACTTCTGTGACCAAAAAAAAAAAGAGTTACCTACATAAGCTCATTTAAAGATGATAATATAAATAAATGTATATATTATAAAGCTGTATTAATAACAGCTTTTTCATAATGGCTGATATCTAAAAAGCAGTGTGTAAAGAGAAATTTAACGCTGACATATATAGACAAAAATAAATTAAATCACTAAAATTAAAATCATATTTTACATAATTTTTTTTTTTTTTAATAACTAGCCTGGCTGATAAAGCAAGCCAAAACCGATATGCATGAAAATTAAACAAAGAAAGAAAAAAAAAAAAGTATTTTTTTTTAACCAATAATATGTATAAATAAATAACAGGCTAATATACGTTTAATAAATTAAAATTATTTACCTCTGTAAAAAATAAAAAAATAAATATGATAATATAATATTTGTATTTATAAAATAAAATATTTTATATTTATATTTATGTACATTAATGTCCAATATATAAAAAGGAGGGTGTAACGAGTGATATATTGATATATAAATATTATTTAATTGCTAAAATGAAATGAATTAATATTTTACATAAAATTCTCTACCTTCACTCAATAATATTTTTCCATGAACCATATTTAATGAAAATCTCAAAAAGGTCAAATACTGAAATAGAAGTCATTTTTAATAATCAGCCTAGCTGCTATTATATCAATCTAAAACTGACAAGCATGAAAAAAAAAAAAATATATATAAAATAATAATGATATGTATAATAACGCTTGCATATTACTATATATGCATTATTACACACACACACACACACATGCATATTATGTATATATATATAAAAATTACACATGAACTTACTTTCCAAATATAATATTCAAATACACAAACAATATATTTATATATATATACATAAAAGAAATTATGTCAATTTAAACTGTTCTTCAGTTTTTTTGGCTCAACTTACTCGATGTTGCTAATGAAGTCCAGAATATCTTGCTCGAGTTTCAGCAGCATCATTCTGTCTCTGTAAGAACAGCGTTCATTAGCGTTTATCACAGCTCATCAACCTGATGAGAATCCAGCGCACAAGTGCTAGAATATTCAAATGTGTGCCTACAAGCCTCGCATCCATCCACATTACCAACTGATAAGAGCTGCAAGACATGTCGAAAACAGGACTTCTCTTATACGTTTAATTAAAATATTAAAGTTATTAAGAAACATTATATATTAAAAATATAAAAATATATTGTAAATATGAAATGGTCAAAAAAACCTTAAGGGAAAAAAATTAAATGTATATGTCCCTATTTATAGTAACCCAAGTATACATTTTAAATGGGATTTTGGGAAGGAGCTCAATGAAGCGACAGGAAGTAGCAGTGGTGCTCGTGTGAGGGTGTGATAATGAGACGGCAGGGGGATTTTCACACACCGGGGGTTGTTCTTCAGCGTGTTGACCAGAAACTCGTGGAGGTTTACTCCTGTGGAGTCGGTGTAGTCCTGACTGGGATCTGAGAGAGAGAGATGGAGAGAGATTCATCACACACATTCTGTTGCATCCATCTGGCCTGTGAGAAAACACCTCCTCTGCCAAAAAAACAAAGACACACAAACACACACACCTCTTGAGAGGGTCTTCTTGGACAGTGGGTCTGTTTTCTCTGGCTTTTCTGAGATTTTCTCACTGTCCTCATTTTTGATGGACGTTTCGTCTTTTTCGAAAGACTGACTGAGCTCGATATGAATCTTTTCCTGTTAAAAACGAACAAACAAATATTAGAACACACACTTAGAAATAATAAAATATAAAAGTGCAAAGAGGGTTTCCATTAAAACAAGATATATTTGAAAAACATTCAGAAAGAATTAAGAACATTTATACATTTCCCGTCTCAAAAAAACAACAACACTTTTTTTGATGATTAAAAGACAAACAATAGCTCTTTTTTGTCATTATGAAGTGAGAAAGGTAATTTAAAGTTAATTATGATCTCTTTCCCTTAGCTGCATCTAGTCAGAGTTTGAATAAAAAATTTTGTGAAGAGAATTAGCAGGAGACTTTGTAATCATCTGAAAGTAATAAAGACTTGCCTTTTCTCACATAACAATCACCAACAAAGAAAAGAAGTTCAATATAAACCCCAAACTATCAACTAAAAACTATTAAAGCTAAATCACTAAATGTTCCATAATGCTCTGCAAAAACATCAAGAAGAAGAAAAAAAAACAATCATAGTTTGAATTTTAGATTTGTAATTGATCAAAGTACTGAGCAGGAGACTTTGTAATCATCTCAAGTAATAAAGACTTGCCTTTTTTCACATAACAATCACCAACAAAGAAAAGAAGTTCAATATAAACCCCAAACTATCAACTAAAAACTATTAAAGCTAAATCACTAAATGTTCCATAATGCTCTGCAAAAACATCAAGAAGAAGAAAAAAAAACAATCATAGTTTGAATTTTAGATTTGTAATTGATCAAAGTACTGGACATAAAAATTTTTTTTTTTTAAATCACAAAAAAAAAATCTAATAAAAATTCACAAACTTTTTAAAAGACATTAGTAATAGACCAATATATTAGACATTAATAAATCAAATTAATAATTAAATGAATCGTTTTAGCTTTAGATTAGTGATAGGCCAAACTAACTGATATTTTAGCTAAGCACATAATAATAATAATAATAATAATAATAATACAAATTACAACGGTAATACTAATAAATAGTTTTCGTTTTTTATTAGTGATAGACTGATATATCAACTGATATTTGGTCAAAAGTCACAAATTCCATATAATAATAATAATAAAAAAATCACTCACTCACTCACACACTCACACACTCACTCACACACGCACTCACACACACGCACTCACACACACGCACTCACACACACACACACACACTCACACACTCACACACTCCTTTGTTCAAATGCAAAAACTTCATTAAAATGTAAAAAAAAAAAAAAATGTGAAATGAAATAAAAGCATATAAACAATAAATAAAAAAAGTGATGATATATTGGCCAGGGTCATTTTGAGAATAAAACCACTGACGGATAATCATTCACACTTTGTGAACAATTTACACAAATTGATTTTGCTCATATTTCATAAATGATGCTCATTGTAATCATACTGTAAAGTGTTTTAAATTGACCCCCTAACAGTCACAAACTACCTTGGATAGTGAAAGTATGAGCAGTAAGTTTATTATAGGAAATATATTCCATTCAGGTGCGAGGCTTTCGGGTTTTGAGGGTATTTGGCCGTTTCGACTTCACAAGAATTGATATTTCATGAATGGGATTTACAAAGTCCCTTGAGGAGAAACACGAAGGATTGTGGAGGTTATGAGATCATTCTGCCCTTCTGTGAGCTTTGGACTCGATCCTGCCATGATCCTTCACTCTGATGCCAAAACTCGGCTTTATTTCAAACAGAGAGCGAGAAGATCCAGCCAAGGGAACAGCAGTGGCTTTAAAGGGATAGTTCACCCAAAAATTTGAATTCTGTCATCATTTATTGACCCTTTTTTGATCCCAAACCTTCTGACTGACTGACGTCTGTAAAGCAGAAAAGCAGACGTTTAGAAGAATGTTCACGCTGCTCTTTTCCATACAATGGAAGTGAATGGGAACCAGGGCTGTTAAGCTCCTAAAATGACCTAAAGCATCATAAAAACAGTAAAAATTATTATATAAATTAAATTTACTATGTTTATGGCTATTTAAAGCTCATTCTTAATGTTGAATGTACAGGAAAAGAGAGGCAAATCATTCAAGTTTGAAACCCGTTTAGTTTTGCACATAGTAAACGATGACTGGTTTCATTTCTGGAAGCTCTTATGCGCCATGATCCTTCACTCTGATGCCAAAACTCGGCTTTATTTCAAACAGAGAGCGAGAAGATCCAGCCAAGGGAACAGCAGTGGCTTTAAAGGGATAGTTCACCCAAAAATTTGAATTCTGTCATCATTTATTGACCCTTTTTTGATCCCAAACCTTCTGACTGACTGACGTCTGTAAAGCAGAAAAGCAGACGTTTAGAAGAATGTTCACGCTGCTCTTTTCCATACAATGGAAGTGAATGGGAACCAGGGCTGTTAAGCTTCTAAAATGACCTAAAGCATCATAAAAACAGTAAAAATTATTATATAAATTAAATTTACTATGTTTATGGCTACTTAAAGCTCATTCTTAATGTTGAATGTACAGGAAAAGAGAGGCAAATCATTCAAGTTTGAAACCCGTTTAGTTTTGCACATAGTAAACGATGACTGGTTTCATTTCTGGAAGCTCTTATGCTTGTTATAATTCATTAGCCACTGTTTGTCATTCTCTGGCTTTCACTTCACTCCTCTAAAGAAGAAAGAGCGGCCTGAATTAACTGTGGAGCTCCTGAATGAGGACAAAAATGTCATGCTACACGAGGGACGGCGAGAGAGAAGACGAATGGACAGATCGTGAATGAGAAGGTTGTGAAAGAGCGAAGGGAGGGAAAGGTACGGAGAGATGAGAAAGGTCTATGAATAGAGACCCTCTTTCCTCGGGGAGGAAGTCTCGTTCACTCGTTCAAGGACGTACACTTGATTAAGGACGTTTCTTCGTCTTTCAGACGGTTCGTCCACAAAGACCTTGAATCCTTTTCTTCCTCACCTGCTCTTGCACTGCATGACTTCCGATTAAGAAAAGAAGCCAATCGTTTCATTTTTATTTAAAAACGTCTTTAAAAAGCAAGGTTGTTCAAAGGAAATCAACACTGTCTGTTGTCTGACTCTCAAATATGACATAGTCAAGTACTGACATATTTATAAAAAAAAAAGTGAAAACTACAATGCAAGTCAACAATAACCAGCACGACCCGCACATGAAATGTGTTTTGTTTTCTTCACAAATGCTACATCACCAATTATGATTTAAAAAAAGAAAACAACCTTTGCTTTTGAAAAACATAATTATGAAAATTCATAAATATGATGAATATACATAATCTGCATAGTTTTTTTGTTTATTTTAAGTGTTATAAAAGACAAATATAGATAAATAAATACATGTTATCTAAAAAAAATTATGAAAATATATAAATGTACATAGTTATCATTTCTTTATAGATTTATTAAGTGTAATAAATCAATTACACAGATATAGATAAAATATATACAAGTTAGTACTATATTATATTATTTTTATATATTATACAAAATTTATTTGGTGTTTTCATAAACAAATATAAATACATAATTAAAATAAATATAATATAAAACTATAAAATATATAGATGAATATTATAGATTTTAGATATCAGAACATTATAGAATTTTATAGATTAATTTCTTATATATATATATATATATATATGTATTAAATAAGTAGTCTTACAAAATAAAAAGGCAAGGTAAGGAGAATTTCCATAATGTGCATATATATTTTCACAAATATTTGAAATATATAAAAAATATTTTAAAATTCAGTGTTGAAACCTAAAGTACTGATGTAACATTGTGGGAAAAAAAAAGAATAGTGACATATCAATACGCGACTGTATTGCACAACCCTTTTTACGAAACACATATTTTCGCAAATCACCATCAATAATAACCTCCCTACGAAATAACCAAACGCACAAAAACTCTAGGCTTCCTAATAGCGGCTCTGAGCTGCAGACTAACCTAATAAATAGAACAAAAATGGGCTTTGGATAAGAACAGGCAATTATAGCAATCCACTGCGCTCGGCAGCTGAGACAGGAAAATTGTATTTGGTATAGATGATGGATGAATGCAATCCTGCGCTGGGGACACGCGTGCACACTAGCACCTTCAATAAACGCACAGCTCTATTAAACGCACATGCGCACACAATCGATTCCAAACACACACGCAAGCGTCTTTATAACTAAGAGCAGCGCTGATGTTTTGACAGCGTTATTATTGAGGACTGCAAGGACAAAGGTTAATCGGTTTGATCATACACCGCGTGTTTTACAGTATGTACTGCATACAGTTTGGAATCATTCATATTTTTATGTTTTTGAAAAAAGTCTCTTATGTACACCAAGGCTGCATTTATTGGATTAAAAATACAGTAATATTGTGAAATATTTTTACAATTTAAAGTATGTTTTCTATTTGAATATGTTTTAAAATAGAATTTATTTCTGTGATGCAAAGCTGAATTTTCAGCATCATTACTACCTCCCGTCTTCAGTGTCACATGATCCTTCAGAAATCATTCTAATATGATTTGCTGCTCAATTATTATTGGTAAATTTTTTTTAATTTTTTTATGGAAATCGTACATTTTCCCTTGATGAACAAAGTTCAAAAGAACAGCATTTATTTGTAAAAGAAATCTTTTGTAACACTAAGTGAGCTGTTGTTAATCTGAAAAAAGGGAGGAAATTTTGATTAAATTTTAAACATTATTAAATGTTTTTGTTAAAGTATGATATGGTTAAAAATAAAAGACAATTAATTTTATATATAAAAAATAATTAAAACGTTTTAAATTAAATTATTTAAATGAATAAATTACAAATGTAATGTAAAAATCAGTAAATTAAATAGTATTATATATTAACTATAATAAATTAATAAATGCTAAATGGTTAAAAAATAAAAGACAATTACATTTATATATATTTATATAAAATATATTCAAACAGAAAAAAGTTAGTTAGATTTGTAATAATATTTCACAATATTACTGTTTTTACTGTATTTTTAATCAAAAGAATGCAGCCTTGGAGAGATTTCTTTCAAAAACATTAAGAAAACCACAAATGTACTATTTTTATTTTAAACAGTTTGTGAATTAGCAAGTAAACTAAGTCACATAAGCTAAAAAGTAAATAGAATGCTAGTCTGTACACACACCCACACACACATTTACCTGTTCATGCGTCAGTTCTCGGAGCGGAGGCGGAGACGGCTCCTCACAAACCGCCAAGCTGCGGACTAACTTTAACTTGCCGTTGGACTGGAGGAGAGTAACCATGGTTACCAAAATGTCTGGCACTCATTCGCAAAAGAACGTCCAACAACGCAACTAAAAATACACAAGCACCATTTTGCAACGTCTCAGGAGACTTTTCAGAGCTCAGGGAGGGGTTTGTGATTAGATCGTTAATTAGAAGCGTGTTTATTAAAACGGACGCTTACATAAAGATCTGACAGCCCTGAAAGTCTGAAAATCTCAAAGTACGAACACACAAAACAAACCAAAAACCAGCAGTTTGACAGTTTTTCATATGTGAATTATTATTTTTAGAAATGATAATAAACACAAGAGATGATTTCTTGCAAGCAATGTCTAAACAACTAAAAACAACACACGCACTCAACATAATCACAAAAACAGTTCGGCTGTTTAAAATGCACTGATGAAACGGCATCAAGAGCAGAGCAGAATTCGCCACTGTAGGTGGGAAAATCTCTGGAGGAGGCGCTCGGGTCTTACAAACCCCCGGCATCTCGGTACATGCTGCAAAAGTGCTAAACGCAGCATCCCCCCAAAGCACATTTATTATTCTTTACTGACTCGAGCAGGGGCTTTTATTCCCACAATGCACTGCCGAACTCTCTCTCTTTTTCTCGCAAGGCACACAGAGTGCAGGCAAACAAAACACAACCAACTGATCCAAAAAATTAAAAAAATTAAAAAATAAGCAAACCAACTCATGCTGTGATCATACCGTACCTTGGACCGTTTAATAGTCTGTGCTGATTGGATGAGCTGTTGGTAATCAGAAAAAAAGGGAGGAAAATGCACATTGTTTGTCATAAAGTATGAAATAGTGAAAAAAAAAAAATATTATAATATACATGCATACATAAAACCAATTAAAACATTTTTTTCAAAATTCTATTAAAGTTTATTTAAAAAATGTAATTAAAAATGTGCACCAGTGAAGCAGTTAATTGTGCAGGAGAGGAGAGAGAAATGAACAATGAGTGAGGAATAGAGCTGAGATCAGCATGTGTTTCAATGCACCTGGCCGCTGCCCTTTCTCAATGCACCAAGAGCAGATGGTGGCAAAGTCACACACGCACGCACGCTCATGCACCCTGAGGGTTTGCAGATAAACCAGCAGGATTCAGGTGCAGATTAACTGTCCTCCCTCTCTTTCCTGGCATTAGCCAATCACACGCCAGCTTGGATCCGATTTGCTGATTCTACTCATCTCGTTGTCTTATCTCTATCTTTAAGCAGAGACATTAGGATAATGGAAACCATGGCAACAGCATACCACCATCCCCCATAAGTCATTAGCGAGAGGCTACAATCTCATTTCCTGCTGACTTTAGACTACATTACCCAAAATGCACCACTTGAGGTGCTGTCACCAGGTTTACCTGAGTTTGATGGGAGGAACTTTGGTCTGTCACACACTCCTGGGCATGTGTGCCGTTGTTTTGGGGCGCGTGTTGGGGGTCGCTGAGGGTCGCGGGCGGTTCGGCCACGTGCGGCCCGTCACTCTCCAGAACCTTCATAATGTCACAACTTCTGGTGTCCAGCGAAGATTCAGACATTATCCTCAGAAGCAAGACCGAAAATCACCACCTATGAGATAAAAACACTGCTGATTTAGTTGACAGCTTAATGACGTTGATTTCAACTTGCGATGTCAAAATTACTGGTTCTGCATTTATGAATTGATGCAAAATTGTAAAAATGTAACGGGTTGGGTGAAATTACGAATTCTACAAGGCTTTAACTCATGATTATTAATGACTTCTGAAGCGGCTCTGTAACCTTCATGGAGTGTGCAGTCATGTAACCTAATTAATATCCATTTCCCATAGTAGTATTCATTAATTAGCCACCTGATTAAGTGCCTAATTATTATTATTTATTTATTTTTTTAGTCTCGGCCAATCAGTTAAGCCTACAGGCTAATGTGATTTTTTTTCATAGGTAAAGTGATTTTTTTCAAAGGTAAATTTGCACCTATATTTAATTTGATGTGAATAAAAATGAGGTTGCAAACTTAGTTTGCTCAATATGTCATACCAATTTTTTTCTGGATAGTTTTGGTAGGACTCAATTTGGTAAATAAGCGAAGGCTATGTATTTGAAGATCAAAAAGGTATATTATTAATAATGAGTATCAATAATGTCATGCTGACATTGAGTCATAACCATTTCTCGAATGCGCAGTCACAAACTCATTAAAGGGTTACTCCACCCCAAAATAAAAATGTTGTCATTAATCACTTACCCCCATGTCGTTCCAAACCCGTAAAAGCTTTGTTCGTCTTCGGAACACAATTTAAGATATTTTGGATGAAAACCGGGAGGCTTGTGACTGTCCCATTGACTGCCAAGTAAATAACACTGTCAAGGCCCAGAAAAGTATGAAAGACATCGTCAAAATAGTCCATCTGCCATCAGTGGTTCAATCTGAATTTTATGTACGCATACTTTTTGTACGCATACTGAATACATTTTGTACGCAAACAAAAATAACGACTTTATTCAACAATTCCGTCTCCTCCGCGTCACTGTAGCGCCATTTCAGAGAGTATCCACTGAACGCACATGGAACTGGAACGACATGGGGGAAAGTGATTAATGACAAAATTTTTATTTTGGGGTGGAGTAACCCTTTAATAATTATGATGAATTTATGAAGGCTTCACCACAGGATTCATAATTTTGCAATATACAGTGGGTACGGAAAGTATTCAGACCCCCTTAAATTTTTCACTCTTTGTTATATTGCAGCCATTTGCTAAAATCATTTAAGTTAATTTTTTTTCCTCATTAATGTACACACAGCACCCCATATTGACAGAAAAACACAGAATTGTTGACATTTTTGCAGATTAATATCAGCTCATAGATATTGATTAGTCACTGATTACTAACATTCACATGCCAAACCTCCTTCTTTGTACATTCATATTGAGATTCATTTGAAAAGCTATTGCTAAGGCTAGTCCAAAAAAAAAAAAAAAAATGCAGGAAACAAAGTACTGTAGGTTGACATCTAGAAATCACTGTTAGTTACATAACTACTGAAACATTTTCAGATGTTTTGGTTGAAAAAAAAATATATGCATTTACATAGTCCGTAACTATGAGTTCAGCAAGTTGCATAACTACTGAAGTTAAGCAAAATAGAATGCATTTCAGTAGTCTGTAACAGAAAGTTATGCAAGTTACGTAACTATTGAAATCTAGACACGCAAAAGATATATTTTTAAGCCATATTGTCAGATGTTTTGATTGAAAAAAAAAGCATTTACATAGTCTGTAACTATGTTACATGTTACGTAACTAGGTAGATATGCAAAAAAGAATGAATTTACGTAGTCTGTAAATACAAATTATGTAACCATTTAAACGTAGACACGCAAAAAAGAAAGAATTTACGTAGTCCGTTACTATAAGTTATGCGTTACATAACTATTTAAAGGTGGAAACGCAAAAGAATGAATTTACGTAGTCCGTAACTATAAGTTACGCGTTACATAACTATTTAAAGGTAGACATGCAAAAAAGAAATAATTGACATAGTCAGTTACTATAAGTTATGCGTTACATAACTATTTAAAGGTAGAAACGCAAAAGAGAATGAATTTACGTAGTCCGTAACCATAAGTTATGTGAGTTATGTAACTATTGAAAAGGAGATAAGCAAAAGAGAATGCATTTGTGTAGTCTGTAACTGTAAACTTGGCAAGTTACGTAACTATTGAAATGTATATTTACAAAAGAGAACGCATTTACTTTGTCCATAATAAGATACGCAAGTTACATAACTATTCAAATCTAGATACACAAAAGAGAATGATTTATGTAGTCTGTAACTATAAGTTACACAAGTTACGTGACTACTGAAATCTATACATATTTTAAGCATTATTTTCAGTTTTTTTAATATGCATTTACGTAGTCTGTAACGATGAGTTACACAAGTTACGTAACTATTGAAATATAGATATGCAAAAGAGAATGCATTTATGTAGTCTGTAACGATGAGTCACGCAAGTTACGTAACTATTGAAATCTAGATCCGCAAAAGAGAACTGGGAACTTCTATCCTTCTATTCCTCCTTTTTTCATGATAAAACCAAAACGTATTCGCATTTATAAAATGACATCAGTACCAAAGAGATTGTGTTTACCGGCTGTGCTGTTTTCAGGACTGGGCTGGAACCTTAGGGAGCGTAGGACCCTGGGGCCTCTGGAGGCAGCGGGGCGGACTGAGAGACGGACAGGTGGCAGCAGCAGTCCCATGACCCCCGTCAAAAGAACTCTGGTCGGGTCGCCAAACCACGGCTCACACACATGCTCCACATCACCCTCGGACACCTGTCACACACACACAAGGACAGAGGGTCAGGGGTCAAATACGGCGAGGTCAAGAGGTCAGGGACGCATGGATACAGTAGTGTCCGTAAGGGAGAACTGAACTCGTTTGATGGAAAGTCTGGAAGGTCTTTCGGGAGCAAAAGCACTGCAGCACTTCTGAAAAAGTGTCAGGGTGGTGACATGAATATGGAGAACAGACTGTGCTGCAGAGAGACAGGAACATACACAGAGAGGAAGTCATGTTTAACGCTGAACCTTCGACGCATTATAAGCATTTCAATGAGCTATCATGAATACGAAAGCCGATAATATGACTCCACCCTCAATTTATAAATATTTTGTGTTGATTTAAATACAATAATAGCTGTTTTTTTGACAACTGGCTCAATTCAGAATGACTAGGTTTAGCTCACGCATATTAATTGGGTCTTGCTGATGTTGCATCTTTAGCCTTCCTTCTGAGTACAAAATATTTAATTAGCAAATTTCTTGAGTCAAGAACTCTCCATCTTCAGAAATTTGTATCTGCTGTCTGCATTGCTAACGTACCACCCCCCCTCCCAAGAAAAAAAAAAACAATTAAAGAGGCTTTAAACAGATTGTGTTTTTTTTTTATTTAATATTTTTTTAAGATTCTACTTAGGCTTAATTCAATTTTTTGTATTTTTAGCTTTTTTTTTTTTTAAGCATTTTTAGTGCTTCAATTAATTTCAGTTTGCTGCCAACATTTCTAGTTTCATTTAAAGGGATAGTTCACCCAAAAATGAAAATTCTGTCATTAATTACTCACCCTCATATCGTTTCAAACCCGTAAGACCTTCGTTCATCTTTGGAACACAAATTAATATATTTTTGATGGCATCTGAGAGCTGTCTGACCCTGCATAGACAGTAACACAACTGAAATGTTCCCAAGTCCAGAGACATAGCAAGGAGAACTGTAAAATAATCCATGTGACATCAGGGGTTCAACCATAATTTTATGAAGCTACTAGGATACTTTGTGCGCAAAAGGAAAAAAAAAAAAAGACTTTATTCAACAATTCGTCTCCTCCGCGTAAATCCCCCTTTAGCGCCATTTTGGAGAGTATCAGCTGGACGCAAACAGCGTATGCTGTTCTGTGTCAGCTGCGTCACACAGGATCTGTTTCCTATGTTGTTGTGATTTGATCTGAACGGAAACAACATATCCGTGTGACGCAGCTGACACAGAACAGCATACGCTGTTCACGTCCAGCTGATACTCTCCAAAATGGCGCTAAGGTGACGCGGAGGAGCCGAATTGTTGAATAAAGTCGTTGTTTTTTTTTCTTTTGCGCACAAAAAGTATTCTTTAATCTAATATTTATATTTGATTTTATTTCAGATTCATTTCAATTAACAAAAATGTTTTTAATAGTTTTCGATAATGACAACAACCCTGATGCCAACTCAAAACAGATGACCAAATTACTAATCCTACCGATTTAGTTCTGTTAAATTATGTAAAAATAATGAATACTTTAAATTTTCATTTTAGTTAAATTTTTAGTAATTTTGTTATGTGCCTTTGCTATTTGTATTATGTTAATATTTGTATTTTGGTTTAATTAAATTAAATATTTTATTTTAATTTCCAGTTAGCAATTTTAGTGCTTTAATTAATTTCAATTAGTTGGCAACATCTCTAATTTTCATTTAAGTTTTATACTTTTATTTTACCTTTATTTTAATGTTTTCAATAGATTCAGGTAATGATAAATCAATACAGAAGACCAAATTACTAGTCCTACTGATTTAATTCATTAAAATTACTTGAAAATAATGAATATTCATAAGTTGTTTGGCAACATCTCTAATTTTCATTTAAGTTTTATACTTTTATTTTATTTTACCTTTATTTTAATGTTTTCAATAGATTCAGGTAATGATAAATCAATACAGAAGACCAAATTACTAGTCCTACTGATTTAATTCATTAAAATTACTTGAAAATAATGAATATTCATAAGTTGTTTCATAACCTTCCTATCATTCAAGCTTGTGTCCGAATGAACTGAACATATGGGCCAGTGTTCACCTGGGTATCAATGACCCATCAACCCACTCTATATCTCGAGGTCAAACGGGCCTAACCTGACTCGGTAATCCTGCAAAGTACGCCAACTGGGGCCGAATACACCGTCCAATCTGAGTCCAGCTAGAGATTCATGTTACTAAAACCACCAGAGGAGACGCATAGTGACACACACACTGATCAAAATTCAAGGGATTAGCATCGCGCGCAATATGACAATAACATAGGTGGTGGCAATGACAAGAACAGGTGGGTACGACCACACGCGTGCACACAAACACACAAGCTGTCATCCAAACAGCCAGACTGATCCAAGACCGTGCCATTACTTTTCCATGAGTATTTGCGCACAGGTCACTGGCATTATCCCACATCACTGCAGGAAGTATGCGTCTCTTCATCTACTTTGGGCTCAAGAGCCGTTCCAGGTCGCGGGGACAATGGGCGGCACAATTGCACATCAAGTGACGCTCTCAAGGACAATTATGACTTATGAGAGCGCATTTCCACCCACACACGGATGGAAACACCAACAGTTGGCAGGAAATACGCGAGCACTATTCATAAATATCCGAGCATCTCTCTTGCTGCGGGCTAATCTCGATGTTGCCATATCTTTTTCTCCGTTTATGTCTAGGTGAAGTGAAAATCTGAATCTGCATTTCAAAATACGCCCTCCACCGCAACTACCCTCCCCTCCTGCTCGCACAACAGTTTTCGCTCCATATTCAATAAGTTCGTCCAAGCATCACTAGAGAGAAAAGATTCCCCGCAGACCTCGACAGCTGTATATTTTCACAAACATGACAGTACAGATGTCCGAGTTTGACGCTGGAGGATATAAAAAAATTAAAAACGGGAAAATCAACCACTGCAGAAACACACAAATACTCTGGCTGCATCTCAAAAACGACTGCATTTCCAAGCATTTCTATTTGAATGACCACCCAAATAACGTGTAACGCCCAAAAATGATGTCTTGGTAGTATGATATCTAGACTAAGTATAGTGACAAAAGGTGCCCAAAAATGCCCATAAATGCTCTCTAGATAGGCAGCTCAGTAGGTACAAAGCCCCCAAAAAAACAATCAAGATATTCTTCTAACAAGGTAAAATACTCAATACTGCGGTTTAGATAGGAACCTTACATAATTTCCAAGGTATGATGCCCAAAAATCTTGTGTTAGGCTGCTCACTAGGTCGAGGTGTCGACAACGCTGTCTATAAAGACAGCTAAGCTTTCAGGGTCTTACACCTCATAATGTTATTTAGTATGGGAACGATGCCCAAAATTGCTGTCTAGAAAGGTAGCACACAAAGTACGATGCCCATCAAAGCCATCTAGGTAGGCAGCCCACTAGATTATGTAGGCTATAACTCTCACTAGGTTTGATGGCAAAACATGCGGCGTAGGTAGGAAGCTCATTTGGAACAATGCCCAAAAATGCTGTCTAAGAAGGTAGCACACTACGTATGATGCACACAATTGTTGTCTAGGCAAACACTTAATACGATTTTGATGCATGAAAATGCAGTCTAGATAGGCGGCTCAATAGGTTTAATGCCCTAAAATGCATCTAGGAAATCAGTTTGCTACATATGATGGCCAAAAAAGCTGTCTGGGTAGGCGTATAACAAGTTTTTACATTTACTGTATGCATTAAGCAGACGAAAATGATGCCCAAAACTTCTACTTAGGCAGCTCAAATTGTATAATGTCCTAAATGCATCTAGAAAGGCAGTTCACAAGGTATAATGCCCAAAAATGCTGTCTAGGAAGGTAACACACTAAGTATAATGGATGATTGCTGTCTGGCCAATCAGTTAATAAGCTTTTGATGTCTGAAATGCAGTCTAGGTAGGCGGCTCAATATGTATAATGCATCTAAGAAACCAGCTCACTAGATTTGATGGCCATGAATGCGGTCTCGGTGGGCGTATAACAAGCTTTTACATTTATATTTATGCATTAAGCAGACGAAAATGATGCCCAAAACTGCTACTTAGGCAGCTCAAACAGTATAATGCCCAAAAATGCTGTCTAAGAAGGTAGCACACTAACTATGATGCACACATATGCTGTCTAGGCAAACATTTAACATGCTTTTGACTCCCAAAAATGCAGTCTATGTACACAGCTCACTAGGTGCAATGCCCAGAAATGCTGTCAAGGTAGTTTACTGGGTTTTGAGATTCAATTCTGGGATGGACACACAGACTTTGAGCAGAAAAAAATGAAAACACCAGTCCACAAACAAACATTGCTTTTGTTTTATTGTTTTACTTTCTTTCGTTTTATTATATCTCAATCAAACCACTAAAACAAACAAAAGACAAAAAACAGACAATACATGAAAAGTAAACGAAAAAAGACAAAGGCCACAACTTTTTAACCTTTTCACAAAAATGTATGCAACATTCATTATCCTGCTCTAAGCATGTTGTCCAAGACAATAAAGCCCATCTGTGGTTTCCCATTAGCAATTATTAATCACCATATTTCAGGAAGCAACGAGCACTTACCCTCCTGACAAAAGAAGCGCAACACCGCGCCGGGCTCCAGGCTACACGTATTTCACTTCACCCCTGTTTTAGACTAACATGCAAATGGCCCATATTTCTCGATAAAAGCATCGCTAATGGTTTTCCCTCCTTTCCCCCCCCCTCCCGCCACAATCCGTATTCTCAGTGTGTGGCCGCTGTCACAGTCGAGCTATTCTTCTCCTCTCCTCTCTTCATCAGTTCATTTACACGATTCGCCACATTAACGATATTAGCCGGGCTGCCTTCGGCTGTAATTTACACCCAGCTTTCTGCTGATAGCTGCCTCAGGCGCTTTTTTAAATTATAAAATAGAGCAATTACGAGAATGTCATTACAAAGTGTGCACACACACAAACAGGCACGGAGTGTAATATGCTGACATGCAAATTTAGTCGCATGGAATTTAACGTTAGCATGGAATAAATTAGCAGTAAAATGAATTTAGATTCTTTTATCATTTACGCTTTTGCATATAATTTGTGACTATATATATATTTAAAGACAAAGCTCAATTGTTGCAAATTTCTGAATTCTTAAGTGCCCTTGTTCATTGTAAAAAAAAAAAAATCTAAAGTGACCTTGTTCATTGTAAAACTATTCAGTTAAAGTATTTACTACTTTACGAATTTTTTATTTTTTACATTAGCCACAGTTAAAACAAGCAAGAAAAAACGTCAGCATACAAATCAAAATGTCCAAGACTTCACACGCACACACCTGCCTGGCGTTCATGATCCGCTGCTCGGCTCACATCATTAGTTTCCATGGCAGCCCGAGTGCCATCAAACGGAGCGCGCTCAGTGCAGCTCTGCTCTCCTCCGTCTGAGCGCGGAGCGTACGCGTACATGCCCAAAGCCATCGCTGCCGCAATCCTTCCTGATTCTCCTCTCTCTCTCTCTCATGCACACACACTCTCCGCCAAATCAACAGCTGGCCTTTGTGATGTCATCCCTCCCCTGGCCAATCAGAGCGCCCTGAGGGCTGGGTGCAGTATGTCAGCGCTAAGCAGGGCTCCACCCTCGAGAGCCAATCAGATGGCCCCTGTGGACCGGAGAGAGAGGCAGACGGCAAAGAGACACACACACACACACACACGACCAACTGTGGCGAAGTGCCACTGTGGGACAGTCTGTCAGGGTAGGAGCACGCCAACACTGCAAATCCACCTTATTCGGTTGCAAGTAAGCTACCCGTCGAACCCAGTGCCGCAGTCGCACACACGCCCTGCTTAAAAGTGATGTCCCTTTGTGCCTCGTGCTCTTAAAAAAAAACTCCAGATTTCTGCGAATGAAAAATACCTTAAGTTAATTGGAGGGAGGTTAGGTAGACGCCCAGGTTTAACTAGCGAGCGCCTTTACCATTGCTGACTGACGCAGGCAGGTGAGGTCATTGGGAAAAGTGGGTCACGGAAAACGGTTTGCGCATTACTGACGAAATGTAGCCAAAAAACAAATGACAGACAGAAAAGTAGATTTGAATATGAACAAAACTATGGAAAACCAAACGTGCTTTCAGACCAAACAATTTCCAGACAAAACTAACAAAATTCATTAGATAGGGAGCTCACAAGGTTTGATGCTCAAAAATGCTGTCTAGATGGGGAGCTAAATATATTTCATGCTCAAACATCGTCTTTAGATAGAAAGCTAGCCAGATAAAATGACCAGAAACACGGTTTAGGTAAGCAGTTCACTAGGATTGATGCTCAAAAACGCTATCTAGATCACTTCTTTTGATGCTCAACAACGCGTTCTAGTGGGCTAACTAGGTAAAATTGCCAGAAACGCTGTCTTGAAAAGGAATTAGCCTAAGTAGGTAAAATGCAAAAAAACACTATTTATGTAGACGGCTCACTAGGTTTAATGCTCAAAAATGCTGTCTAGATAGGGAGCCAAGTAAATAAAATGTCAAGAAACACTGTTTATTGTTTAATGCCCAAATTTCAGTCTACTTAAGCGGCTCACGGAGTATAACACCAAAAATGCTGTCTAGATAGAGTGCTCACTAGGTTTTATGCCCCAAAATGCTGTCTAGATAGGGACCTCACTTATTTTGATCCCCAAAAATTCTGTCTAGAAAGGGAGCCAAGTAAGTACAATGCCAAGAAACACCATTTATGCAAGTGGCTCACTAGGTTTGATGCCCAGAAATGCTGTCTAGATAGACAGCCTACAAAGTATGACGTTTAAAAAATGCAGTATAAGTAGGCAATTCACAAGATTTGATTCCCAAAAACAGGTGTCTAGGTAGTCAGCTTTCCTGTGTGATGCTCAAAACGCTGTGTAGGTAGGAAGCCCAATATGTTCGATTTCCAAAATGTCATCAAGGTAGGTAGGCACGATGCTCAAAACCGCATCTATGTAGGCAATTCAAAGCCAACACGCTTCCAGACTAAACAATATATCCAGACAAAACTACAAATTAACAAACAATCATCATCTTGACGTGACTGTGACTGACTGCGCTGACAACTACCACCGTTTTCGCTGTAGAGAAAGGAAGAAAGTCGACACTGACAGTTGCACAAAGCCAGTCAAGTTCAAGTAAAACTCCCCATTCACCGAGCAGCTCTTTTCAGTGAAAGAGAAAATCTGCAAAAATTCCAGCTAAACGGTGCATTACATGTGTCTCATTTGCATAACAAAAGACCGGGGGGGGGTTCATTAACACAAAAGTCGCTCTAAATTCACTATGTTTTGGGTGAACAGGGCACACAGGGTGAAAAGGTATTGTTCAAGATGATAACTTATGTTGCTAAAAACTTATCAAAGTGCTTATGGGCTCTTTTGGACACCAATTCAACTACATATCACTGCACACTCTTTAACACAAATGCCCGTTTCTAAATTTACAGAATTTTAATGGGTGAACAGGGCACACATGGTGAAAAGGTAACATTCAAGACTAGAAGCAATTTTTGGCCATAAGCATAGGATGATTTATCCCTCATTTTGTTCATATTGACTACTCAAGTACAGGACAGAAAAAAGTGCTCGAGCACCCGAGGTGGGTTATTTTTAATTTCTTGTCTATGTACGTATGCGTCAGATGGACATCTTTGGCCGTTGCATTGTTTCTCATGGCTTTTTAGAGACACACAGCAAAGATGTCATGTTTTTAAAAAGGTGTAAAGTAAAAAAAAAAAAAAAAACATGCCTCTCAATACCCTGTATTCTGTTGCTTTTGGATGCACAATGACTAGCTTAAACACAAAAACGCGTCAAGTGTAAATGCCCTTTAATCCTCTCCAAAAAAGAAAGTCACCACATAAATACTTCCTGTCCAAACTCTAAGGATCTCTACATATAAGGTAATGTAAGCAATCACAATGTTAAATCAAACCGAAGATCCTGCTCTACATTCATGGCACCTATTGGGTGAACAGGGAGCACAAGGTGAACAGGCAACAATCAAGACTATAACAAATATTTTGTCAAAAGCATAACCAGATGCCTCTGACCTAGTTTGGACACCAGTTCAGCTGCATATCACAGCACTAGTTGTACTTCTTAAACTAGAAGGTCATGTTCTAGATTCACTGTGCGTACTGGGTGAAAAGGGCACATATGGTGAACACGTAACATTCACAATGACATACAAAAATGTTAAAAAAAAATGATTTTGATCTTCTTTGGACACCATTTCAAATACATTTCATACTACTAGTTTAATTTTGTAAACGAAAATGGCAATATTGGTTGAACAGAGAGCACAATCACCTACTAGGCAAGAAGTCATTAAATAAAAGTCATCTCATTGTCTATAACGAATGCGGTGCAGCAGAATGAAGTGATACTCAGGTGAAAGGGGGATGGGGGCGCACAGGTGAGAATCCTCCTGTGGTGATGCAGATGAGCTTGTACGAACAGAAGCTCGTGGATCATTCCTTACCGCAGCGCCTCTCGCGCACGAACATTAATATTCGGCATGACAGAAACAGGCCGGTGGCACAGGAAACCAGGACGCCTAACAATACACCGCATGAGTGTTTAAAAATACATATAAATAAAATAACAACAGCTGAACATCGCAAGGTCAAAAAGAACCCCAGTGCGAGACTATGCATCATGTCAGCGCTTTACAAAATAAATTAAGTTCACGTACCAGAAACAGATTATAAAATATATATATATGAATTATTAAAGATCTGGATTGCAAAAGCAAAACGTTGCCGATTATAATATCTGTGATATCACTGACGTGACCTTGAGTTGGACACAAAAGGGAACCAAATGTCACTGTAATTAATCTGAATCTGGAATGATTAAAAAGCATCTTGGTGACTAAACTAAATAATTTCATGCCAAATATATAATAAGATGGAAAAAACAGAGCAAAAGTTGACGTAAGAAAGCAGCCCAAAACCAAACACATTTTACTATAAAATATTTATAACTATTCATGTAGCAAATGCTTAAGCGAGCTGGAAAAAAAAAACAGACAAAAAAAACAGCTCACTAGGTTTGATGTGCAAAAATGCAGTCAAAAATGCTCACCACGTGTGACACCAAAAAACTCTGTCTAGATAGGCAGCTCACAAGAGGTTATGCCTAAAACTGAAGTCAAGGTAGTAGGCATCTCGCCAAGTACGACACCAAAAAATGCAATTTAGGAAATGTGGACAATCAAAAGCAGCCTAAAATCAGACACATTTTACTATAAAAATTTACAATTATTCATTTAGTAATGTAGAAACAAAGAAAAAAAAATAAAAATCGCAAAACATTTCAATGGTAGATGTGAAGTTGGCATGCAACGATCTAGAAATGTACAGCCAATATGGATCATTTTATTAGTATATCTATTTTTTTATTCATATATATTTTAAATCTATACTGTTTAGTTTACTTTTTTGAAAAAGTGTTCAAAAATTGAAGAGTCAATCTGGAAATTAGGAATCATTTAAAATACCACTGTACCAGACTGTTCCTGCAGTTTATAGTATGTAGGCTATATTATGCATAGTATGCTAATTTTTTATGCAAATGTAGCATTTTTATCGTTACATAATGAGTGCAGTGTTTGCATAAAATATTCAAATACAATTTAAAAAATCAAAGTTGTAAATAAAACTGATTATTGGAGTATGTTTTATATAAAAATACTATTTCAGTCTTTCGACTTCAAAATTTCAAGTTTAATTCAATATGTTACTTTATTTCTGAGTTAAACACCAATTTTTCAGTAGTATGTAACCATTACCATTATAATGTAAAAAAAAAAAAAAAAAAGATTAATAATTGCTAAGTTTGGAATCTGCCATTGAAAACTGAAAAAAAAAAAAAGAGTAGATATCGAGGTTTAAAAAACAAGTATGGTTATGGTTTAATTCAATGTTTTACATACCATTTCTTTATAATTACTTGTGAAATTTACTAGTAATTTCTGAGTTAAAATGGTTTCTAAATCAACGTTTTTCAGTCTATATACTGAGCAGTATGTAGCCATTATAATATGGAGCAAAATAATAATATTAATAATTGCTAAGTTTGAAATCTGCCATATAAATCTAATATCGGGTTTTAAAAACAACTATATGGTTTCCGATACATTTCACATTCCGAAGCAAAACCTCAAAAAGGGTGTAAATAAACAAGTTAATTAAGTTTGGTAAGTAAATATAACATTTAATACAAAAAAAAATAAAATAAAAATTGTTTTAAAACAAAAACACACTTATTGTCTTGACACATCTCCTCCTGGTGGTTTAATCACCTGCACAGGCCCTTATGAATGAAGCCTGGAGCTCCGTCAACCTACGAAGATCAACCCTAAATCTACAAAAACACATCAGTGCTGCAGCTAGATGAAATAATAATAAATAAAACACATTAAAGCATGAACATATCTGTGATTTATACACCTGCATGTTTATTTACTCTTCATGTGTCTGATCTCTCCTTGGCCCTGGTATGCAAGATCATTTATCACATTTACTTCAAATATATGAAAAGCAAAACACACAGACTGTTTATAAAACACTCTTTGAGACTAAAGACACATTGTCAGTCATCTGAGGCTGGTGTTTGGTTTAAAATCATAAAAAAAAAGACTAAAACACTGTGGTGCGCTAACACACATGGTAAAGCTAAATGAGTTTAAACATACATACAGCCTTTCCAGATCACTCAAATTCACAAGAATAACACCAGAAATCGTGATATTTAAGGGTTAAGGATGTTAATATGCTGTAGGCTTACCTGTAGGATAGATAGACGTCTAAGTATTTGGAGGAATGAAGAGAAATAATGAGTCTAATGGCTGCTAAAGGCTGAAGTCAAAGCTGTCGGTCTGTCAGCGGCATTGAAGACAAAATACTCAAACACCTGGTAGGGAAAATACAAATGTATGCGATGAAGTAACAAGTTATACCGACAGAGGGCGCAGCGTGGCTCAGTAACTCAACTGAACATTTCTAAATCTGTCCCACAAATGATTAAGAACAATATATTTATAACCATTTTGAATGGAGATGTTGTAAATTAAAAGGCAATAATTCAAAGATCCTTAAAAATCATTTCGAATAATAAACAAAATAAATAAAATATTATTATTTTTATATAACATGATTATAAAATTTATTTCATTAAGTAAAATATTAAGTTTTAAATCAACTTTAAAATAAAAAAGCTTAAAATTGATTGAACTGTACACCTTCGAATCTATACAATTCTATATTTTAAATAGAAAATATGCAAATAATATATGTAAAAGTTAAGAAAATGAATAAAAACAAATTTATATAATGAATTCGTAAATAAAACATTAATAATAGTACCTTAATGGTTGCTTTGTTGCATTTATTGAAAGTATAAACTTTTCCTTGTGGATTTTTGTGACAAAGATAACGGTTCATGTCACGTGACACTAGATTGGCCAGTCGGTGGTGATCAGTTCTCATGTGCCGGAAGTAGACCTCTGTTAACTCTTCTCCGCTCTAGGTTTTGTTTACATTTCTAAGATCCAGACAAGGGTGAAAGGAACCCAGTGAGTGGCATTTACTCTTACAACTTACTATATGTGATTAAAAATACACTTTTGCCTGTTTCATAATATGAGATATACTGAGGCACCGTAACTTTTAAAATAAACACATCTGAACATACCAAACACCCTTAATTAAGCGACAGTTTTAACCCCCCATTAGTATGCAGTGAAATCTCTTATACGTCAATATATTGTCAATAACACAAAACAAAACTAACACACATTTTAAGACTACAGATACATATTTTCATTTCTAACAATTAGCCACTCGTCGCGCGGATATGACGCACGGTGGGTTTTGTGACGCCACTGACTGTATTGCCGCGAAATGTCAAATGAGGGTAGCAGGACTTCGGCAATGATCGTCTCTTGGTGAGTGTGAATGCAGTATTATAATATGATGCATGCATATTTTGCAAACCTGAATGCATCTCATTTACTTATGAATCTTTTTGAATGCATTTCTAATATACAGAGTATGAAAACTATAAGAAGTCAAGTCTGGTCCTGATGGGGTTTCTCTCCATGGCAAGGATGCACTTCAACTCCTTCCACAGAAACTATGGGAAAAACTGATGCCCTTCCAGAGAGAAGGCGTCCTTTTTGCCCTATCAAGGGATGGACGGTCAGTTTAATTTAAAGGGGTCATATGACGTTGCTAAAAATAACATTATTTTGTGGTTCTTTCTTTCTTTCTGTTTATATTTATTCCAAATGGTATCAATATACATCAAATGAGGCAAAACAAGAAAGTGACATGTTAAAAATGAGTGGAACTTAGATAAAAACATAAATATTGTTTTGAAACTTTTGTTTTAAAATTTTAATTGCATTTTTCCCCCCAAATTTTACACTTTTGATACAAATAACAAATAAATAAAATTAAAAGACTGGTCAAATAAGCAGAACTTATATAAATTTTGTTTTTAAACTTTTTTTTTTTTTTCAAACTGTTGCAAATAACAAGTAGATTAAATGTTAAGGCTAATTAAATTAGGAGAACATACATTTTGTTTTTAACTTTTGTTCTATTATTGTATTTATTTTTTTCCTACATTTTTGATACAAATAACAAATAAATGAAATGTTAAGACTGATCTCAAATGCACACATATAACATCCATTTTTTCATGCATCAAATAATTAAGAAATCTAAATAAATATAAAAAATAATAATAAAATAAACATGTTAAAAAATAGGTAATTCCTACAATTACGAATAATATCAGTAATTTAGCGGCATTCTTATTTGTTATAAATCTTAATGAACTGATATTTAAATGAAAATGACAAATGTTGTCTTTTCTGCCACTAGCTGAAATAAAGTATTTTTATATATCTTATTTCATTTAAAGTTTATTTTATTTCAAGTAAGAGAAATTGTTTTATGGTTTTAGTTTCAGTTAACTGCAATATTCCTGGTTTCAATATTCAGGATTTTGTTTTCAACTAAGTTCACTGATATTACATTTATGTATATACCTTTTTGTATCACATGATATATTTACTTCTAAAGTTAGTGTGTTTCTAATAAATTAGTTATTGAATCTTGTATCTAGAAACTGAACACCATTCATGCGTCTATCTATCTCTTAACCTGTGCCTGGTTTAAGCAGGTGAGAATCTAATTTACTGCAGTTCTGTCAGTCAGTGTTCTAGGTCAGACGGGTCAGTTCGTCGACACTGCTGAGGTTCCCGGATCGATGACAGGACACACACAGTTCTGTTTGGTGCAGACAGGGTCACTCACTTAATTAGGCAGACATTTAACGGGACGGATATTACAGAATCCCAAAGGAATCACAGTGGATGATGGGATGGATGTAGTTACAGATGTCTGATTTTTTGGTTCAATAGCTTTATTTATGGGAGAGAACAAAACCATAGCCAATTACTGACAGGGTTATTGTAATTAATAAAAAAAAAAAGAAATGTTGTTACTTACAAAATAAATGTTAAGTGAAATAAAAAAAATCCAACATTTCTTCTAGTTTAAACTGATGTACTAAAATAACTAATTAAAACAAAAGCCATAAAAATGTTGTTACTTATATATTTAAAATTGATTTAAAAATATTTATTATCAATATTATTAACAATGTTGATATTTATAAATACTAGATATAAACATTATAAATTATTTTAGAATATTTAAATATATATTTATTTATATATTCATTAAATATATTTAACACATTTTGTACTAAAATAAGTTAAAACTAAAATAAAAAATACTATATAAAACTATAAAACAAAAATTAATACAAATGGCAAAAACGCACAACAAAATTACTAAAACTTACAATGAACTATACAAAATAAAAAATAATTCATAATAACAGTATCTCAGTTATACCAAAATAAAAATGGACACATCTTCATTTTTATTTACATTTTAATAGTGCACTTAGTATTTTTCTTTTCTCAAAGGCATAGGTTTTGAAAAAAAATAAATAAAAAATTGGCATAAAAAAATTATTAAAATATAAGAATATTTATCAAATGATGAGAAAAGCTTATTTGTATTATATTGTATTATATATTGCCATTTTTAGACCATTCTTAGGCACTTATTGCCAGCAAAAACGTCTGTTTTCATGTATTTTTTACAAACAAATACATTGTTTTCTTTAAGCTGCCATAAATAATGCATTATTGAACTAACTGCTTTAGAAAACACCTGAACACAATTTCATGCTTACAAAAATTATAAATATTGATTTACTATTTTTTAAATATAAAAATAATGATTATATTTATGAGCAAAGCTGATAAGTATTATATTGTGCCATTTTAATAATCCAAACGTTTTTAGTTTCTTGTGTATTTTAACACATGTTTGTGTATTTTTTGCAACCACAAACAGGCAGATGTTTTGTTTTCTTTATGCTGCCATAAATAATGCGGCTTTTATCGAACGCAATATTGATCGAACAGCTCTAGAAATCACTTTCACACTTTCTACACTGATGGATTTGGTGTAATGTGTTTGCTGCTGGCCTCTTGACACGAATGCCAAGGGTCAGTGCCCGGTTTGAGCAGTTTTCATGTTAAGCAAACAGGGTTAAGCAAACCCTAATAATTGTAAGGGTATTAGTATTAATAATTGTAAGGGTATTAATAGTACTAAGGGTTTTCTTCCTTTAAGCGGTCTGGTGCATCTGGCTGCAGAATAAACCAGCTTTTATTGACTGTAATCAAGTCTGACTGTATTCAGTGAGCCGACACTAATGTCCTCTTTAACTAGACAGGTAGTGTTTCGCACAGTGCCAGCTGCTGCTAGATAACTCTCTTCAATTAATGCATATTGTCGTCTTCACTTTCATTCTCTTCATCCGATATTAGATTGTTTGATGACCTGAAAACATGTAAATGAGTGCCGTATCCCATGATGCAACATGCTCAACTTGGCCTTCCGTTTGCAGTGAGACGTTTTTACACAAAATTAAATAAATACATTTTTTTAAACATTCAGGAGATATGTGAAGATCTGTGACAACAATGTAGCATGTTATAGTTTTTACTTGAATTTTTGTGCAACGATACAGTTTCACGTATTATTTTCAGTTGTGAGCAATATAAAAGATTGATAGATTGAATATGAAAGATTGACAGATGTGACCGATCTAATTTTTTTTTATGTTGAAGCGATATGCATAACCGATTGTTATTATTTTTTGTGCATTTTGACGCAATAACAAAATGATCATTAGAATATAATGGTAGATGTTGTCAAATGATTTTGCTTGATTATATTGCATGTTTAATATCTGTTAAATGTATTTTTCAGTTTTTATCTCTTAATTGTCTAATTATTTTGAATGCAATTTTGTATAAAAATGTCAAAAAAGGAGATAAAAGGTTGCTTCTGGAAGTCAATGGATGATTACGTTTAGTGCATTGCATTGTGGGATACAGTATTCTAAGCATTGTTGTACACACTGCATACTATTTTGTTTGTTCACTACCGTTCAAAAAATAATATCTAAATAAATACAATAACTATTAATAGTAATACTGTGAAATATTTTTCCAATTTAAAATAACTCTTTTTCATTTTAAAATGCAATTTATTGCTGTGATGCAAAGCTGAATTTTCAGCATCATTACTCCAATCTTCAGTGTCACATGATCCTTCAGAAATCATTCTAATATGCCCAAAAAACATTTATCATTATTACAAATTTTAAAAACAGTTGTGCTTAATATTTTTTGTGAAATCCGTGATACTTTTGAACTTTCGTCAAAAAATCAAACACTACAGTATACCATTCTAAACAAACTCACTGTATCTAAATTTCACTTTCCACACAGATTCATTTGGATGCAATGTCTCTGTTCAGGGTCATGTGTTCTCTGTTGGATCTAGATACTCTTGATAACAAAAACAGCTTAGAAGTTACTACATCAAGCCGGCACACATCTAAAACGCCGCATCAGTCACCTCTATGAAGCTATCACGTTTATTCGAATGGGCGCGTGGTTCGTCCTTTGTTTTTTGTTCTTGAATCTAATTTAGCGATTAATTTCCCCTTGTGTAGCGCTTTGATCCCACTAATCAGTTAGTATGCGGATTATGGCCCCAGATAATTGCTCTCTAATTAAATATGTAATCTCCACTCCAGCCAATAACCCGAGCAATCCTTGACTGTAATTACTTTATCCGTACAGAGACTCTCCACCTACCGTCTAATGAACCGGCACAGGCGTCCACACGGCTGTGTGTCATCTCCAATGACTAGCCACGTTTCATTTAATGTTTTTTGCCGTGGGAAAGGAAGGTGGTTAGTTACTGTTTACTTTTCATATTAGGCTTGACAGACTTAAGAGAAAATCTCATTAACGTAGACAGTTTTAGATCAGCGTCGATGCTAGAACAGTAAATTAACCAGCCGAAATGTGCTAGGGTTTATTTAACATTGAATTAATGATGACATTGTGCATTTTATTTATTCTTTTTTCACTAATTTCAACATTTAATGTCATACCTTGTCATCTTCCTCCACAACAAATACTGAAATATACTTGTTTCATTCAGAAATAAAAGTTGGTTGCAAGTTGGTTTGCGTGCAAACTGTGTATAAACAAGTTCGTGTAGCGTTTCTTTACAAAATGACATCGCCATCTACTGGCCTGGCATGCATAATACAGCGTTTCTAGTCATCTTCATGGATCTGTGTGAATGGGGATCATTTTAATGTTGTCTGTCTTTTAAAAAAACTTCTCAAAAACGCAAAGTCTAGAATACCTTAGTAAATTAATTTGGGATCTCGTTCAAACAGAATTCAGAATTGGCTTGATAGACTTAACAGTTAAAATCTCATTCACGGACTGTTTTAGAGCAGTGTCGATGCTAAATCAGTAAATTGACATGCGGAAATTTGCTAGAGTTTATTTAACGTTGACTAAACGTTCCCACATTCTTTTTGAGCATTATATTCGTTTGTTTTTCACTAATTGCGAAGTTTAATGTCAGATCATACCTTGATATCTTCCTCCACACCAATTATCGGAACATATTGTTGTCTTTCCTAAATTCGGAAGTAAAATTAGTTGCAAATTGGTTTGCATACAAATTGTGAACGAGCCATTTGTCCATGTTGTTTTTAGGTCGTTAATCTGAAAGAGATGTGTTACTATTCATAAGGAAAGTATTTGAAATGCCTTGTCGTCACAGTGGTTAGCACAAGAGCTCTTGACTCATTGAGCTGTGGCGGTCAAATGATTGTTGACGTAATTGTCACATTCTTTTTTTGGCATTTTATTTGTTCATTCTCCACTAATGTCGACGTTTAATGTCAGATCATACCTCGTTATCTTCCTCCACACCAATTATTGGAATCCTTGCTTCATTCAGAAACATGCAAGTAAAACCGGTTGTTTTCAGTCTCAGGTTGTCTCCATCTTCGATGTCGCAACAATACAGATTTGTTGTACACGGTGGAGTACAGTTATGGCCACATGACATACCTCAGCAAACCATGGCAGGAAGCATTTAGTGGTGTTTGTGTTTGTTTACGTGTTTGGAGAGTCTGTTTTGTTTAATCGTGTGAATCTTTACCTTGCGGTTGGAGTAGATCTGCCTCTCATGTAATAGAATACAACCACTCTGTTTTCTAAACCATCGATTTCCATTTTTTCTCTCTCTTTATCTCCCACTTCTCTCTCTCTCTGCAATTCAATAATCCCCCTGAAGCAGAATTGCTTTTTTTTTTGTTACAGCACAGCCAAACCACACACTGAGACACAATACTTGCTCAGATGATGCAGTGTTTTAAGCTGCACTGTGCTACTTATAGCGTGATTTCATCAGCGGCTTGTTACCAGTCAAGAAGATAGATATCCACGGTTGCTTTCATATCTTGAAAGCACAAAAGGTGAACGGCAGCCATTACTTGATAAAACCTTACTTGCGTCTTGAAGTATTAGATCTAAGGCTATAGATTACGAAAAATGACTATGTTAATCACAGTTTCCTGTAAAATAACTTAGTCGGTTATTGTTACTACTGTAAAATCACAGTAAATTAATTTGGGATCTCATTCAAACATCTTTTTTTCCCCTTATTTATCATTGGTTTTCTAAGCAATTATACTTTGATCTTTTTTGTTCATTTTAAGGCCTTTCCACTCTGAGCGCGAAAAAGCGAAACGAATATCGGACGCGATGACGCGTTGGAATAAAACAATAGATTTCTATGGATGCTTCCACATAGACCGCGAACATTCGCGCACCGAAAATGCGAATGTTTTTTTTTTAACTAGTTCGACAAATTTTTCCGTTTCGCAAAGCGAAATCACGGGCCGTCCAATAAGATTTGAGCTAGGATCACGTGACCGGAGCAGCTGCTGTTGCATAAAAGGGTGAGAATGGTGGCGCTGTTTCGAAAACCAGTGTAAACAAACACAGAAGAAGAGTATCCTGGATAAGAAAAGAGAGTGGATGCTGAGTTCTTGTTATCATTTGTATTTGAGAACAGATTTATTCTCACATGTTCTTTATACAGAATAACATTTCTATTAATTGTCCACTGAATTATGTAATCACAGTAGAGCACCGTCCGTTTTCTTCCACATGCGCCAGTGTTATGAATCAGAGCGTGTTCACTCTTTTTCTACACATGAAATATGAAAGCAGATAGACATGATTATGACGATATATTTTCTGTATGTGTTTTGTATGCAGCTCTTGGTATTTTTATA
>NW_015629570.1:1176913-1182401 GCF_001515625.1 Sinocyclocheilus rhinocerous
TATTACAAGCACTCGATGGTTTAAAGTGGGTAAGCAAATACATTAATAATTACATACATTTTCAAGTGTAGCTCGATGCTAATTGTACTTCTAATTATATTTTAGGATGTAGCCTATTCTTGTAAGCATTATAGATAGTTTGTGTTTCTTGTGTAGGACCAAACTTTGTTTATCTTAATTTAATGCTGTATATTGAGCAGCGGACGATGTTAAATCCATTTATGAGATACATATCTGAGGAAAAATACATTGTTGGTCGGCGCCACCTAGCGTGCAGGTGTGAATTAGCAGAAGGTGAACAATTGTTTCGCGTTCGGTGTGAAAGCACCGTTCATCTGACAAAAATCTAAATATTATAAAAACTCAGGGGTGATCTCTTTTGATCACAAGCAGCACTTAGCAACCATTTTAGGACTAACTTTTTCTTCAGAAATGTAAAAAAAAAAAACATTCAGTGTCTTTTTTTTTGACAGTTTACAGTGGTGGCTAATGCTAAGTTTTACCGCTGTTTTACTGCGGTAACATTAAGGTATTAATAGAAGTTCAAAAAGCATTGCTGCAGTAGTATAAGTCATCTAGACTATCTAAACTGCTACAATATATATTATTTTTTGTCGTTTTAAGATTGTTTCCACAAAACACCTAGCCAGTTAGCATAATGCTAATTTAGTTCTCTGTGCCCCACAAGAGCTAGACACCCATGTTTATCAATGCCACACTAACACGTGACACCCTCACGCCACATTAAAGATGCTAATAAAGCCATAATGCACCAGCGTATGGACTATGACTAAATGCTAATTCATCATATCGTATGATGAAATGCTACGCGAAGGCGGATTAGCATATGCCTTGCTGACACAATTACTGCGGTTTAATGAGCCCTGAACTCTAACCCACCAATCAAACGGCTACACCACGAGCCACCATGTGACACACAGGAGCTAAAGTATATCTGTCTCCGTATCAAGCGCCGTGGCCGAGGCGATCGATAGCTATTGATCTGAGATTGAATGCTGCAAAGAAGGGATACTGTACAGCCACTTATAATTGCATCAGAGGTGCAAATGAAGGCATGGGGGAAAATTAAGAGATTATTCAATATTACGCTTGTAACGAAAGTGAAATAAAGCGAATTAGTGCAAATTAAGTCGTCTTCGCTAGTATCAGTGGCTCATGACTCAAAGGGCAAAAAAACGACAGATGTGTATGAAGTTTAGTTTTAAAATATCTTCAGAAGGTATTAGGGATGTGCATAATTATATATATGTGACCCTGGACCACAAAACCAGTCTTAAGTGTCGATTTTTCAAAATTATCTGAATAAATAAGCTTTCCATTGATGTATGGTTTGTTAGGATCGGACAATATTTGGTCGAGATACAACTATTTGAAAATCTGGAATCTGAGGGTGCAAAAATTTTTTCGATTTTAATATCCTTTAGCTATTTTTACATTTATATGTTATATATTGTATTCATTATAAATTATATGTAATTATATGAATAAATTATACATTTATTAATAATTAATTACAAATATATTTATATATTAATGTAATTGTTTTTCTTATTCAAACTTTCTGAAGAAAGCTGGCTTTAATGGGGCTTTATAAAAATTATTTATATTATTTATATATGAAAAATTTTTTAGATTTTAATATCCTTTAGCTATTTTTACATTTATATGTTATATATTGTATTCATTATAAATCATATGTAATTATATGAATAAATTATACATTTATTAATAATTAATTACAAATATATTTATATATTAATGTAATTGTTTTTCTTATTCAAACTTTCTGAAGAAAGCTGGCTTTAATGGGGCTTTATAAAAATTATTTATATTATTTATATATTTTATAGTTTTTTTTATTTATATATTTTCACCATTGTGATTTGGTAACATGATAATTTAGAGATGTTGTAACTCAACTCAAAGTAACTGCTCGTCAAGCCCTTTCATGGGGCTTTTTAAGTATTGTTAATATAATTTACATAAATAATTTCTATATATTTGATATAACTTTATCTACATTTCCTTTATACATTGTTATTTGATATTTTATTTATTTATTATTAACTATTGTGAATTAGGAAACTTGCATACTAGAATTAAGTTGATGGTTTTGTTGACAGGCAAATCAGACAGAGCCTCCTTCAGGACACAGGGGTGCATTGGTTGCAAGCGGCGTTATTTAAAGAACAATGATTAATGTGTGGAGAAACAGCACACACACACACACACACACACCTGAGAGGCGTGTGAGAGCTCATTACACGGCGCTAGCAAGTGCTCCAACAATTTGAAGACGAAAAAAGCCAGTGGCAGGACAGAAGCGGTTAATCATCCTTTCACAGTGAAGGAGGAGAAAACAAGATGAAGAGGGCATCATAGCTGTCTCTCACCTCTTTATCTTTATTTGTGCCTCTGTCGCTCCTAGACATTTCAAGAGGTCACTTTATTCTTTCATTGATACTGATAAAAAATATAATATAGCTATATTAGTTTATTTTATACCTTATTACCTTGATAAAAAGTATTTGGGCCATTTCATGGTACAGTGAGGTTAATACCATGGTACATTGATATATAGTGGCTATTTTAGTGGGGTTTGAACCTGGAAATAAACTGAAAGTTTTAGTATTCTGATTATTTTGAAATGATATATAGATTATGGACTGTCATTTCCTACAAAATAAACAAATAAATAATAATAATAGTAATAATAATAAACACTAATACAATTCTATATATTTTTATTATTATTTGCTTTTATATTTATTAATTTATTTAAAAAGGGAAATTGTCACCATATTTGCATGTTGCTTATATTTATTTATATTTTAAATATTATATATTTGTAGAGATGTAATATTTATTATTGTTATAATAATTAAAATATAAATGCTAATTTTAACTTTATATTACCGTAGTATTAATATTGTATTATATTAACATTTTCATATAAGATTATATATACTATGTATTTGTGTGTGTATATATATATACAGTGGGTACGGAAAGTATTCAGACCCCCTTAAATTTTTCACTCTTTGTTATATTGCAGCCATTTGCTAAAATCATTTAAGTTAATTTTTTTTCCTCATTAATGTACACACAGCACCCCATATATATAGAAAAACACAGAATTGTTGACATCTTTGCAGATTTATTAAAAAAGAAAAACTGAAAAATGCTCAGTATTTAGTAGAAGCACCCATTTGATCTAATACAGCCATGAGTCTTTTTGATGCAACAAGTTTTTCACACCTGGAATTGTCACGGTTCGATACGATTTCGGTACAACAGGGGGAAAAAAACGAATCTGCTATGCTCGGTTTATTTTCATTTATTTTGAACAGACAGTAGAACAAATTTAAAAAAATTCCACCTAGATGTAAAAATACGAAATATTATTACATTAGGTTATATATTTATATAAAATCTGCAGTACATATATACCTACAAGGAATAAATTCTTGAAATATATTTAATTTAGTTTACAGATAAACAAGAGAAAAAAACAGTGCGACACGTAACGTAGCCTATATACGCTGAGTTTCAATTCATTATTGTGACAGGCTTAATTTGTTCACAGAAAGGAAACTCAAATGCCAGAAAACGACATCCTATTTGTTTTCTTTATTTTACAAAAGCACAATGTTTTGTTTTCATTGTGAGTGTACACAAATAAAAGCAGACATTTATACAGTGATGCATTATTAATAAGACAATAAGTGTTTAAAGGTAGAATACACGAGCACAAAGCTCCATTTCGCAAACAGTTGAGTGCACAAGCCTTTAAAGTTTACTCCTTTGTCAGTCTGTGAGAGACGCATTTAGAATCAGCACATGGTCACTGTCTAGTGGGCTTTGTTTTCAAGTGCGCAACTCATGGCATTCTCTGTCCTTCTGCTGGCGGCCGGTTATCAAACAGCGTTGCATTGCTGCAGGCGCCCCCTTCTGGATTGGGGGTGAATTGCCTGTATTCGTTGTAAGGCCTCATGCACCGAACCGAGATGTCCGTACCGTGACGGTTCGGTACGAATACATGTATCATTCCACCCCTAATATATATATATGTGTATGTAGGCTATGTATTCATTTATTATTATTATTACCTAATACCATATTACTTGTAGTTTGTATAAATAAAGATGGATTTGTTGTTTTTACAATTGTTACAATACATTGTCCTCCTGTTGAATGTACTGTTGTTTGGAAAGCACTGTATTTGTACACCGTATGCAAATATCATATCAGCATTAGCTAAATGCGCCGCTGTCAAGGGAGTGCGTTTATAACGGCCGCCCCGTACGTCGTTGCTGGAATCCACATTAATAATAAACCCAAAAGAGCAAACAAACGAAAAAGATGCAAAGCTCTTTCATTTTGTGGCCCTGCATGTATCTGCTTCATTTGTTCCCAGTAAATCCTTGAACATCGGCCAACACATGAGCAATTAAATCCGCAGAAGATCAGTGTCTCTCGGCATTACTTAAAAAAAAAAAAAGAAAAGAAAGAAAGATGAAAAAGAGGAAACATCTCCCCTCTAATGAGTATATCCAGCATTTGAACAATGGATGTGGGCGACTCGGGGAGCAGGGTAACATTTCACTAACCAAAATGAGGAACGTCATCACCAGGATATAAACAAATTTTGTAGGCTGTTTTACTATTTGTTTGCATCTGTCTTCAGGTGGCATTCGAGGAAACTTGAGATCTCGGTGGATTTGTCATACAGTAAACGCTAGGAATGAGAGGAAAAGTGTGTACAAGATGTTCATAAAACACTTTTTTTATGTGTTCTTTTCTTTTGAAGTTGTTTGATGTAGTATGTGTAATACTGTACTGTACTGTAATGATCACAATCCAAAGCTGCCTCCCCAGTCTACTCAGATCATTCATCAAAAATGAACGGCAAAAAATGGTTTATTCAGAAATGTCAACAATAAAACTTTAAAGGGGTCATATGATGCGATTTCAATTTTTCCTTTCTCTTTGAAGTGTTACAAGCTCTTGGTGCATAAAGAAGATCTGTAAAGTTGCAAAGACTAAAGTCTCAAATCCAAAGAGATATTCTTTATAAGAAGCGGAGTCCAGCCCGGGGTCGTCACATGTGGTTGCCGCACGCCCGCCGGCCGCTCCTTCATCGAATCCGCCGGCCGCGCCGTTCTCAAGCCCACCGGCCTCCGTTCACTCTAGCCCGCCGGCCGTTCCTCACTCTAGGCCTCCGGCCTCTGCTTACTCTAGGCCGCTGCCGCGTGCGACGCTGTGTTTCGTTGTGAAAGCGAAACTACTTTGTTTGGCTTTATTTATATTTATATTAATTATTATATGCATTCTTATATGTATTATTATTTGATTTATTCAAAAGAAATAACTGCCACAATGTTTGAATATTGCTTTCATAATAATAATAATAATAAAAGTTGCAGAAACTTTTTTGAAAGAGCACACTTCGAAACATTGCATAATA
>NW_015629570.1:1182448-1187117 GCF_001515625.1 Sinocyclocheilus rhinocerous
ATGTATTATTATTTGATTTATTCAAAAGAAATAACTGCCACAATGTTTGAATATTGCTTTCATAATAATAATAATAATAAAAGTTGCAGAAACTTTTTTGAAAGAGCACACTTGAAAACATTGCATAATATATAGGTATATATAGGTATATTTTATTTATTATTTTATATTATTATATACATTAAATTTTTTTATCTGATTTTTTTTTTATATATTCATTTATTTAAAAGAAGTAATTGTCACAATATTTGCATATTGCTTTTCCAGTACACACATGCATTGCAGAGACATTTTGAGAGAGCGCACCATCTGGAAAACATTGCATGCTATTTCAAGAGTCATATTTATATCCAAACAACCACTAAACAACCTAAAAATTACCATGCAATCTAAATATTAAACATCATATAAACATCTGAATGTTGTTCAAGCGGAGGAAGTTTAATGACGTGTAAATTGTAGCTACATTTAGACACACACCGAATGGGCATCTTGGTAATCGATCGTTTAAGTTTGTTTTGCAGTCCCTGAAAAAAGGGGGACATCGGTTCGTTGGGATCCAGTGGACCGTACTAGAGGACGTCTGCACTGGTGGCCGAGAGATTTTTTGCTCCAAATGAAAGATTGATTCTTTCAGACTGTGTGTGAGTTTAATCATAGTGGCAACATTGATTCATCAAATTTATGACTGAGTATGACTTTGCAGAAGCCTCCGGAAAAGTTGGGAAGAAATCTCTTGATTTATTAATTTTTTTCCCCCCTGTGTGTCACACTTTTATGAGTAGCTTTAGAAAGTTATGAAATCTGTTCTTGCAGATTTTCAGCCTGTAGAAATACAAAACGGAAGTAAAATCTCCTGTTCAGTGACTACAAAATTATACCACAATACAAATTACACGGCATACGTATGAAATCAAATCACCTCCCTGGAGAGATATTAAACAAATCCTAAATTAGCTCACCTTTTATGGCTATGAATCTCGCACGAAGAATACTTTAGCTCTATCTTAGGAGTGGGAGAGAGCTTATGAGAGCTGCTCTTCCACAGAGGATGCTGGGATTGATTGTACAGCCCATGCAGTCAGAGGGTCATGTTGTCTTTTTGCCTGTTATTGATGCTTCTAAAAAGAGGCTCACAAATTGCTCTGTTTACCCTGAGAATTCTGGCCCGGGGTTGAGTCGACCTGTAAAGTCGTTACCATGGCAACATCTCCCTCTGAGCTTGATGAAGGCCTGTCAGCGTGGTGAATGAGATTTTAACTCTAATGGCTCATATAGTGCAAAGCAGGAGCAAACATCATTTTCTTTCAGTGTACGGCTGGCATCTTTAGACAGTCTGTATCGGAAAACTATGAAGCTAAAAAACGTAAAATGCTTTTACGCCCAATGAAAACACTAATAATATAAACTATTATAAATATATCTAAGTGTACACAGTTTCTGTTGTGACAGATTTGTAAGTTTGCAAGTCGTGACCCAAAATGATTTTTGTTTTAGACAAAAAGGTCATGCTAAATGCTAATTGTAACTAACCATATATATAATTGATTATAGTTATTTTCGACATTTGCTGTTGATGTCAAAGCCCATATGCCCAACCTAACCCAACTTCGTTTTTAGAAGAAAGCTAAATTTTCACAAGCGTCAGTCAACATGGAGATGTTGCGTGACATTTCTAATCTGAAAATTTAGCTGTTGTGGTTGTATATATTATAGTATAAAAGTTAATTCTGTAATGCCAATTGCAACGCATAACATTTGTAATGTGATGCATTCGCAAGTACAACTGGAAGCTGCAAGGTTAAAATTTGTAAAGTTAAATAAAATCTTTAAATATTGTTGAGTAAATTAGTGGAAAACCTTATTTTGTGCTTGTATAGATTGTGTATAAAGCCTGTAGTTAAGTCTTTTAAGACAACAGACCTACATAATATGGAAGTCAATGGCTACCGGCAACTGTTTGGCGAGTGAATGGTGACAGTTTTCATTTTTGGGTAAACTATTATTTTAATATTGTATTTTTCCACAACCGTCACCTTGGTTACAAAAGCAGCATGTTGTTTTTGTGGTGGACAGCAGCCATTTTGGTGTTTTTTTAGCATTATGACTCGAACAAAAAGGACAAGGTACATTTGAGAAAGCTAATAAGATTTTTGTTGCACATTTGAATTCTTAAGTTGTTTTGTTGTTGTTTTGCAGGAGCATTGGCACTAGCAAAGTGACTATACTTGGATACGGGCTGCTCACGATGGACGCACGCCCCCTGCTGGAGGCCCTGAACAAACAACGATTCGGTGTCATCCTAGTGGATGAATCCCACTACCTGAAATCTCACAACGCAGCTCGTAGTAAAATATTGGTGCCAATCATTCAGAACGCCAAGCGTGCCATCCTTCTAACTGGCACCCCGGCGCTGGGCAGACCAGAGGAGGTACGGTTTCCTCCAAATCTGTTTGTCATTTGCTTTGATTTATTAAGCCATTTGGTAATATGCAGCATGGTTTTGTTTGAGCTAAACCAGGAGGAGATCTTGTCATTAGCTGACATATTTCCCATCCTCCAGTCATCGCTCATGTCACCCAAAATTGCGTGTACGATAATATAATAAGCTAAAAGTTTTGATAAGTTTCCCCCGTCAATATTACCACTAAGTTATTAAAATCATTTATTTTACTATTGTACTCACTATAAAATTATCCGATTACTACATGGAGTTCTTGTGCGGCACATTAGTTTACATTAGGAATAAACATTTATAGTCATTCTCATTTTTTTGTAAAGTGACAGCTTGAAATTTGTCACACAGTTACTATCTCGCTGGTCTAATGACTCGCTCGCAGCAAAATTAAATTAATCAATCAAACAAGAGATCATTTTCAACGTGGATCCTTTTATACGACGCAGCCTAGTAATTTGACACCAGTGTCAGATATTTTATCTCATTTCATGTGGTTTTGTCCACCTTGTTCGATTTCCCTCGATATTACATTGGCGGGGGTGTTTATTTAACCCATTGACCTCTGTTGAGGCTGACTATCAATGCCAAGGGGTGACGTGAGAAAAAATGTGGGGATTTTAAGTGATTTTAGAGCCACGGCTCTGAATGAGATGGAGGGGAGAGAGAGAGAGAGCTCTTTCACAGGTCTCAAAAGCACAACGCTCATCTCTGCTGTTATTACTCTGTCCAGAGGTGTGACAGTAATATTTGTAGTTTCCACAAACACCCTTGTCCTCACACTGTCTCACTCTGTTCCTGTCTCTCGCTCACTCTTTTTGCACAGTCCTTTTTTTCTTTTTTTTTACATTGTCTGGGTCTTTGCTTTCATGTCACAATTTGTGACTCTGCAATGCCAGTTTTAGAAATGCAAGAATCAGGCTGCTGTATTCTAGTAGATTTTAATCAGAGTGGATACATTTAAAGGGATAATTCAGCCAAAAAATAAAAATGAAATGAAAATTAGAAGTTGTTCCAAACCTGTATAAATTTCTTTCTTCTGTTGAACATAAAAAAAAAGATATTTTGAAGAATGCGGCTAATCAAATGGTTAATAGGCCCCATTGACTTCTATAGTATGGAGAAAAATACTATGGAAGTCAATGGGGACCATCAGCTGTTTGCTTACCAACATTCTTCAAAATATGTTCTTTTGTGCTCAGCAGAAGAAAGATTCTTACAAGTTTGGAACAACTTGAGGGTGAGTAAATGATGACAAATCTGGGTGAACTATAACTTAAATTGAAGGAGTTAAAACTTACAACAATATACTCCTGTGTACCTGGGTGTCAATTGTTCAAATATTTCTATACATTTCCAGTGAACAAAAAACATGGCCAGTGAATTCTGGAAGACTTTGGTCAGGGTGGACGCCATATTTAGTTTGAGGTAAACGAAAATGACTCTTTAACAATGTGTTGTGACGTTGCGTACACAAGTGTCAATCGTTCACTGAAAATTTTTTATTTCCTGATTTCTAGTTCCGCTTCTCTTTTGAAATTGTTCGTAAAAACCATTCCTACAAGCAGAACGAATTCATGAATAATTTCTCAGAAAATTGTTCACAAAACCACTTATGAGCACTTATTGAGATCCAAGATGGCGCCGCATATGGCTGCCTCGGTGTGGAGCTCTTCAGTTGTTTTAATGTTTTTGTTAGTTTTTCCTGTCTGTTGTTTTTCAAACACAATAAGTTTTACTAGAGATGAACTGCTAAACATTCGGTATACACTGACAAAGGAGATCAGAGTGGCTAAGAGGAGCTACTCTAAAAAGTTGGGAAACCAGTTTTCAGCAAACGTGAGGTTGAGAAAAGGTCTGAAAGACATCACAAACTACAATATGCCATCCCCCAGCACTGAGGTGAATTAACAACTTACTGAAGACCTGAATGAGTTTTACTGCAGATTTGAAACTCCCGGTCTCACACCCCACACCCGCTCTGACCATCTCTCTACACAGCCATTAACACCTCCAGCAACCCCCCTCTCCCCCTCCTGCACTTCAGATCAGTGAAGATGATGTGCGTCAGGTCTTCAGGAAACAGAAAGCACCAGGCCCAGACGTTGTTTCACCAGCCTGTCTGAAAACCTGTGCTGACCAGCTGACCCACATCTTCACACAGATCTTCAACAGATCACTGGAGCTGTGCGAAGTCCCTGCCTGCTTCAAACG
>NW_015629570.1:1188521-1216106 GCF_001515625.1 Sinocyclocheilus rhinocerous
GCTGTGCGAAGTCCCTGCCTGCTTCAAACGCTCCACCATCATCCCCATCCCAAAGAAACCCAAAATCACAGGACTGAATGACTACAGACCTGTGGTCATGAAGTCGTTTGAGAGACTGATGTTGGCTTATCTGAAGGACATCACTGGACCCTTACTGGACCCCCTGCAGTTTGCTTACCGGGCAAACAGGTCTGTGGATGATGCAGTAAACATGGGACTGCATTATATCCTTCAACATTTAGACAAACCAGGGACTTCTGTGAGGATCCTGTTTGTGGACTTCAGTTCGGCCTTCAATACAATCATCCCAACACTCCTCCAGACCAAACTAACCCAGCTCTCTGTTCCTAGCTCTATCTGTCAGTGAATCACCAGTTTTCTGACAGATAGGCAACAGCTAGTGAGAATTGGTAAATTCACATCAAACGGCTGCACCGTCAGCACTGGCGCTCCTCAGGGGTGTGTTCTCTCCCCACTGCTCTTCTCCCTCAACACCAACGACTGCACCTCTACTGACCCCTCTGTCAAGCTCCTGAAGTTTGCAGATGACACTACAGTCATCGGCCTCATCCAGGACGATGATGAGTCTGCATATAGAAGCGAGGTTGAGCAGCTGGCTGTCTGGTGCAGTCTTAGCAACCTGGAGCTTCCAGAGTGAGAAAAATGGCTCAGAAAATCACTCTGGATCCCTCACGTCCAAGCCATCTCCTTTTTGATCTCTTACCATCTGGTCGGCACTACAGAGCACCGAACACCAGGACAGCCAGTCACAAGAAAAGTTTCTTCCCCAGGCAATCTACCTCATGAATAGTTAAATGTTCTCCCCTACTGTTACTACCCTTATTCCATTCCTTGTAAATTATATTCTATTCCATCTATATACCACAACTGTACATACAATTTTTGTTCATTTTTATTATCTGTGTGTTGTTGTCTCTGTGTACTGAAAGCTTGTCACCAGAACTAATTCCCTGTGTGTGCAAACATATTTGGCAATAAAGCTCTTTTTGATTCTGATTCTGAATGCAAATAGTTCACAAAACCATTACGAACATTAGGAATTCCATATGCAAATAAACCATTCTTACAAGCGGAGCGAATTTCTGCAAGATGTTCGTAAAACTATTCTTACAAGCAGAGCAAATTTCTTTGCAAATTGTTTACAAAACCATTCCTAAAAACCAATCTTTGTGCAAATCATTCACAAACCATGATGAACATTACAAATTCATATGTAAATCATTAACAAAAAGCCATTACAAGCTAATTGTTTGTGCAAATAATTCTCAAAAAAACAACATTATGAACAGAATGAATTCTATGTACAAATAATTTGTAAAACCATTCAAATGAGCAGAAGAAATCTGTTACAAAAAAAAAAAGACAGAACAGACCGAATTTCTGAGTAAATGGTTCATAAAAACTACGTTTTATGTAAAGTGTTACGTTCAGTTCAATATGTATGGTTTTCCAAATGTTAGATATGAAATTCATTCTGCTCGTGTTTTATGAATGAAGCCCATTGAACAGACTGTACTTCCACTCCTCACAGCCTCTGTTTTATTCACGTTTTATTAAATATTGTGTTTACTCCCACTAGTTTTTATAGCAGATCTACCCGTCAGTGATGGTCAGTTAATTGACCAATACATTATGCAGGAAATACTAAAGGCTTCATTTTGAGGGATGCCACGTTCTGTGCACTTTCACATTGTGAGAGCTGCTATTTTCCTTCTTTAAAACGTTCACCGGACAAAAGCATTATCAAAATGTACATCATTACATACGTAAAGACCTCTCAAGATGACTCTTGTGTGCGTATTATGGGAGTCTCAACCTCTATTGCTTCTCTAATTCCTCTGAAACATCTATCTGAACTTCTTATGAAAGACACAAAGTGTTTTCTTAATTCATCAAGATAACCGCTGTTAAGTTTATACTGAGTGCGTAATGTGCACTGTGAGACTTTCTCTTAGAGGAAGCACATTTGCATTTTATGAACTTAATACCCGATTTAATCAGCAGAGTATTTGTTTTCACCAGCCATAAACAGAAATCTGCTGACCGATTTTCAATAAACTCATGATTTCATAGGCCCAAGGTCAGAACTATAAAAGTGTCCCTCTTTTTAAAGTTATTTGTTGCCATTGGAAGTTTCTAGTTTAAAGTTAGTTTCTGTATATGACATTTATGATGTCACACTGATCGATGCTTTGATCTCTTGATCTCTCTTTCAGCTCTTCATGCAAATCCATGCTTTGTATCCACGGAGATTTGGAACCTGGAGCGACTTCGCCAAAAAAGACTGCAACGGCCACTACAAGTAAAAACCCTTCTTTATGGCTCGTTTCCACTGAGCGGTACAGTTCGGTACGGTACAGTACAGTACGGTACGCAATTATGTCCATTTCCACTGTCAGACGTTGTGAATGGTACCAAAATAGCGAACCGTACCACTTTTTTGGTACCCTTCCGTTGGGGTACCTAGCACAGCAAAGGGTACCAAAAGGGTGGAGCTAAACTCACCGCAGAACGTTGATTGGTTGACTAGAATCGTCACTTTTGCGTGATACAAGAGGATAAAGCGTCCTTCACTCGTTCCGCTCTGCTGTCCATGAGTGTTGGGCTTATTTACATCAGAGTGCGCAAACACAAAAAAATATAACCGTGTATTTTATAATTTTATATTTTCACACAGACAACAGCCGTTTCTGAATATGCGTTCTTGTGGACTTGTGAAACGTCATTGCCCAAAAACCGCCTCTTATACTTTGTACTTATACTTTTATAATGGCTATTATTGTTTATTAAAACTTACATTTAACAAAAAGAGGCAGAGTTGTGCTTATTGTCGCGGTTCATTGTCGATCGCTACTTTCCGGCATAGCCTACACCACGCCTATCAAGAAGGGTACTATTGGTAGTGGAAACGCAAGCCTGATCAGGATTGCCCGTACCGAATCGTACTGTACTGAACTGAACTCTACCGTACCGCTCAGTGGAAACGAGCCATTAATGTACAATACAGCATGCAAATGTCAATTTAATAAAAAGCATCAATGGCAAGCAGTTTAAGTACATACAAAAGTTTAACACTAAAAATTGCTATATTTATTTAATTAGAAGACTAAGCCAAGTTGTTTTGCACTAATTTCTTTATTTAGCGTTACTGTTTTGTTATTGTTATTTATTCCTCAGGCAACTTGAGGAAGTTGTCATTTTAGATGCTGGGAGAAATACAAAGAAATATTTTTTGTAAAACCATTCTTACGAGCAAAGCAAATTTCTCAGCATCCTGACATGCGGAATGAATTTGTGAAAAACGTTCATAAAACAATTCTTAGGAGCACTGCAAATGTCTGCAAATAGTTCGCAAAACCATTATCATGAGCAGATCAAATTTATGCAAAATGTTCGTAAAACCATTCTTGGGAGCAAATTGTCTGCAAATTGTTCACAAAAAACATTCTTACAAGCAGGGTGAATTTCTCCGCAAAACCTTACAAAGTAGAGCGAATTTGTGCAAAATGTTCGTAAACACATTCTTATAAGCAGAGCAATTTTTTCTGCAAATGGTTCGCAAACCCATTCTTATAAGCAGAATGAAATTGTATAAAATGTTTGTAAAACACTCTTACAAGCAGAGCAAATTTCGTTGCAAATTGTTCGCAAAAACCATTCTTATAAGCAGAGCGAATTTCTCGAATTGTTCGAAAAAAAAAAAAACTAACAAGCAGAACGAATTTGTCTGCAAATTGTTCGCAAAACCATTCTTATGAGCAGAGCAAATTTTTTCTGCAAATGGTTTGCAAACCCATTCTTACAAGCAGAATGAAATTGTGCAAAATATTCGTAAAAAGCATTCTTACAAGCAGAGCAGATTTCTCTGCAGTTTTCTATTTTCCATGTCGAAAATTCCTGATATTCACACACAAATATTGTGTGAAATAGTAACATTTTTATTATATTGAAGCATTTTCATTGATATTTTTCAGTATTTCATGAAATTTGCTTGTCCGCCATCTTTTTCCCCCCACTAAGCTCATTGCAATGCATTCTGGGATTATTTACTCTATTAAATATACATTTTACATTCGTAACACAAGTCTATAATCCCTTAGAATGCTTTCTAGGTAGACAGCTGACTAGGGTTTGGTGCAGAGCTAATTTGCTTGTGTGTGTGTAGCGGCAGCATTAATGTGAAGCTCAGATATGAGTTGTGTCATGAAGATGAGTGGTGTTCAGAACATCTGAGAGGAGTTTTGTTCCTGTGTTCTTCTTATCAAATATACAGCAGAGAAATGAAACGACAGCGATTCACACAAGGGTCTCCGAGTACAAATTAATCTACAGAGGAAAAGACTAGAAAGCGCACAGATTCCTGTCAATCATTCGTATATGCGGCAGTAAATATAAAACAATCATAATTAAATCTCTCACACATGCACACACACATTTAAGACAGAAAAGGTCTCATTACAATGATAATAGGTGAAATAGCTGAGGATTTTGGTGAAATGAGGAAGATATACAGCAGAAGTGTGTTTTATGAATGAGTGAAATGTCTGTTTTCTTGTGCAGGTTTTTCGGGGCCAGACGGCAGTGGGACTGTCGCGGAGCATCTCATTTAGACGAGTTACACCAGCGTCTGAGCAAGATTATGATTCGTAGACTCAAAAATCAGGTGCTGACTCAACTACCACCCAAAATACGCCAACAAATTCCCTTCGACCTTCCCAAAGATGCTGCCAAGATATGCTGTGAACGTTTCCAAGCAGCTTCACAGTTCAGAATATAAGCATATGGTTACCATGGTCAGTACCGTTTATTTATTTATTTTTTTAAATGTACCATGCTAACACAGTGGTTTACTTTATTATTTATTAGTATTATTATTATTATAGCAAATTATTACATTGTTGATCAATAATAATTCTATATAAAAAATACTTAAAAACAATAATGATTACAAAAACAAGTATTTTGACAATTTACAAGTGGATTTTTTACATTCATTCATTCATTTCAGTAAATCAACAATACTGTAAAACACCGTAAAATTGAAAAATAAAAAAGTTAAATAAAAATACTTGAATAAAACACAAAAAAAACACTAATGATTACATGAAAATAATTCTAATTTATATATTGATATTTTTTTATTTCTACATTAATTTTACTAGCAATTCAATTAATACATTAATTAATCTAAAAATAAGAAAGCTTGCATAAAAAAAATCAATATTTAATTTATTAAATTCATTTTACTAGTAATTAAATTAAATTAAATTAATACTTAGAAGGGAAAACCTTCTAATTAGCAGTTTCTTGTTATAAATGGCATCGATATGATCCTCTCCAAGTAAGTTTTCTGTATTTTCTATTTCTCTCTCCTCTTTACACCTTTTTCCCCATCACTTGTTCTGAACTAACAGAACAAAAGCAGTTAAATATAGTGATTTACCCCAGTACAACCGCCCCGTGCCTGTTGCTAGGCAATAGTATCCGATTAACACAAATTATCATTTCATCTCACTTGTCTCTGATCACTCTCTTTTATTTCCACATCTTTTTTTTCCCCATTTGGCAGCCGAGCGAGCTGCCAGCATGTTATTCAGAAAGGAATGGACGTTAGTAATCATCACATTCTGTTCCGAGCCGTCGCGTTTAGCGAGACTCGGCTTATAATTGCTGTGTCGTCTAAAAAGAAAAAGAAAAAATGTCAGAGGTGCTCGTTCCTCCCGTTATTTCATTTTCAAGTGAACTTTCTGTGGACCAGGGCAGCAATGTGTGAGTAGCCTTCAGTCTGTCTGAAGATAAAGCCATTTTTTTCCCCTCTATGAATCTTGCAGGCTCTCGTTTTCCTTGCGATTATTTCGTCTGGCTGTCTCTCTCTCCAAGTAATGAGTGTGTGTGGGCAGGAGTGCTTGTACAGCAAGTTTTGAGTGTGTGTGTGTGTGTGTGTGTGTGTCAGATTTCAGAAACACAAAGAGCAGCTCACCTGCTGTAGGACCTCATAAATCATCTGCTGTCAGCACACACACTCACACGCTCTCTGTCTAACTAGTTTACACACAGCGGTCCAGGGGACAGATGTTCTTTCACTATAACCCAAATCTCACCAGATCACTTTTAAAATGAACGACCTGCGTTTTAACGAACGGTTGGGCGGAGCAAACCCGCGACTCGCTTGCTGACCCTCACTGCCCAATTTACACGTTTATATTTACAAACGCGCTAGACGTTCGGCAAAGCTAGCGTGAGTTTATTTACAAACTTCAGTTTGTTTCTGGTTGTTTTGGTTAGGAAAGGCGTTTGTTGTTCTGTGTGTTGACGGTTGGTTGGGTTTCGGTTTGTCTAGATGTGAAACAAACGGAATGAAGTACAGCTAAATGAGTTGAGTGGAAGTTTTTTGTATTACAAAAACGTATATATTTAATTGCACCTTTCATAAAATACAGCGCAAAATATTTCACAGGTCAGAATATGCTGTAAAAACAAGAAGAAAAAAAAAGCACAAATAATGACAATAAGCATAGAAATTATTTGTTTTAAATGATTTCTTCCACAATTTTAGGTTTAAATGATAATACAGCTGTTTGAAAATGTGAAAAGATTCATGTTTTTAATGTTTATATTAATATTTACACTACAAAAATCTGTTAATCTATACAATCTATCAGTCTGTTGCTACGTAGTATCTGTTTGTCTATCTACAGTATCCGTCTCTGTCTAGTCTATCTATCTATCTATACAGTATCTATCCATCCATTTATCCATCTATTAGGTATGTAACGGTATGAAAATTTCTTATCACGATTATAGTGACCCTCTGCTGCTGTGCGTACGTGAGACTGTTACTTAAAACTGTGCTTTATGATGGACAGTATTTATTTATCAGGAGTGGTTCAAATCGCGGTAATCTAATAAGGTTTTAATGATAATTAAAAGATGAAATGGTAATACTAACCGTGGGGAATTTTATCATGATTTATCGTCAAACCGGTAATTAGTATCTATCTATATCTATCTATCTCACTCTCTTTACATTTGTCACCTCATTATCAGTGTTATGTTATACATTGTGAAGCATATAAAGGAGCTCTGGGCTGAATAATGGTTGTGTGTCTTTCTCGCGCTCCGTTTCCTTCATTCACTGCTTGACTTCCTATCAGTCTGATGTCCAAACCCTGGCAGCACCTCTCGGGTAGTGCAGGCGGATCTGCATTTGTTTTAGGGGCAGAGCAGGACTCTGTGTGTGTGTGTGTGTGTGTGTGCCCGCAGGAGATTTATAGCGCCGGTACGGTGTGTTTCCATCTTCCACTGCTGCTGTCACTGTAGCGCTATAATTGGGCAGGTCACATGACCCAAGGAGTCGTTCTGCAACTTCAGGGAATTGTGTCTCCTTCCTCTCGCTCCCTCTACCCCTCACTTTCTCTCGTTCACACTTCATCCTTCTTTATTGTCTGTTTTTCTTGCTGCTTTTTGCCAAACACAGGGAAAGTAGGACAGTTTACGATATCATTAATTGTGCTGCCCTTTATGGATTCACTTTCTCTCTTTCTCACAGGAAGCGAGTGCTAGTTTTGAGCAGTGGGAGAAACTGATGAGCTCTGAGAGTGAGAATCAGTTTGTGGAGGTGATGAGTCTCATCACACACATGTATAAGCAGACCGCCATTGCCAAGGTAAAGAGTGTGTGCAAAATCCTCAAGATGTTTATTTCTCATTTCACGTCGCCCTAATTGTCTAAAATGGCTGTAGATCTTGATGCTGTGGGAATTTCTGTGTACTTCCTTTTTTTTTTTTCTTTTTCTTTTTTACTGGGTTGTATATGAGTTTTGTGTTCCTTTGGGTCTCAAATACTCTTTTCAGTGTACTAGTTTAAGACTGAAGCAAATTTAGAAAAAGGGGATAAATCGACCATATCGGTTACCAACATTTTTTTTTTTTTTTTTTAAATGTGTGAATCTCATGAAACCTGTCCTGAACATATCTGAGAAACATTTGAAAATGAACATATGAACATATGAAAAAACATAAGGAATTATTTTTTACATATAGATAATTAAGCCTGTGTTTAGAACAGGGTTATTTTAGTTTAAGACTAAAAGCATAAGACAAGACCACACACACACACACACACATTTTTGTTGCTTAAAATAAATGTCAACTTAAAACAAAAACATTTATATATAATAATAATAATAATAATAATAAAAATAATAAAATAAATAATTTAAATGAGAAATCTTGCCTTGGCAATTAGCTGAAATAAAATGTTTTACTTGATGTACTTCAAAATATACTAGAATATAGACATATAAAAAAAAAACACTGCTAAAATAACAAATAAATTACTAAAACCTTAACTAAAATGAAAATAGAAAAATAAAAACTGTTTCAAAATATTAATAAAAATAACTTGATACTAAAAATACCACTGGTTTGGAACCAGACAATTTTTTTATTTATATATTTTTATTTAGATTTTTTATTTTTATTACAAAAAGCACATTTCTCTCCATTTCACATTACTGTAATGGGAAAAATATGACATTTACATTTCAAAGTATGTATGCATCATGGTAGTAATTGTTATAGTACCTTCAATGTCTGTTAATTTTTCATTTAAACATATTTTTTTATTTTTAGTAATTTTTTATACATATATAAATGTATTTATATATTGTATTTTTTATATTAAAATACTGAAAATCACTATTAAAAATAATAGCAATTACTTTTAAAAAATGTTTACGTAATTTTTAGTAATGGAAATTTGTTTAATTGTTTACTGAAAGGGTAGATAGACAGACAGATGGATAGATAGATAGGTGTTGTAGGTTGTTTCTAACATGTTGCTAGGGTGTTCTGGGTGGTTGCTAGGTGAAAAGTCTAGTCTCTATGTGACTCATGTCCCTCAAAGCAAGACTATAAAATTTTGGTCTCTTTTTTTCACCAATCAGGCAAAAATCATAAGCCTAAACTCTTCTGAAACCTCAACAACCCTTCCTGTAAACCAAAACATTACTGTACTAGATCCACCCTAGCATCCGAGTAAAAGAAAAGTCAGCCAGCCAGCCCTCATTTCAACTTCATCTCTTTCTCCGAATGCCATCAGAATAACGGCCATCTGCGGCGAGTTTCCGTCCTCTAACGATGAGGGACAGTGTGAAACCGCCGCTAACGACCACCATGGCAACCGGCCCTTCTGTTCTCCACATCAAACACCGCCGCATTGCCATGGGAACGAGCTCCGGGAGGGCCGGACTGCCGTCGCGCCGACCTTAACTCTGACCTTTTTGATCGGCCGACATCTTTTCCTGCAGATCTCGCACTTAACAAGGTGTTTTATGAGCTCCAGACGAGACCTGCCGCGACTTTCGTGGCTTTTTGCATCACTCACACGAGCTTTCACATCACAGTTCAGAGAAAAAAAGCGACTTTGCACAGGTTTGTCGTAAAAAAGCAAGACTATTCATTCTGTCGGGAGATTTAGACGTTCTTTCTTCTCGAACGATTTAAGCTACGACCACTTTAATATCGTCCTCCTGAGCACAGCGTGCGTCTTGAATGAAGCTTTCCAGCGTGTGTATCAAACCAGCACGAGTGTGAAAGCAGTGTGTGTTTTTTAATTTGTCAAACCCGTGTGCTCTGGTCCCCGCTGCTCTTGTCCTCTCTGCTCTTTCATTTATTGTTTGCCACTGAGACGATATCCTCTCTCTCTCAGGGCAGAAATGTGCGGTGTCAGGAATGGTGTCGCTTTTTGTAATCGCTGTTTTTGCCAAGCGAAAATGAGTGAATCGGAGCCACCGCGCACACGCGTACACTCGAGGCTGTAAAAAAAAAAAAACTTCCGCACTCCTTCACAGACAGTTTCGGGCGCCAATTAGGCGATATTAAAAAGGCAAAACTCTTCAGTAATGAGAAACCCAAGAGCAGCTTTGAAACTCAGGAAAAGAGGACTGGCTTCCGGCAAATGACTCGGTATGCTGTTCGTTTAACAACTACGCTAACCATAACGGGCGTTAGCCGACGAGTTCATCTCGCAGTTTAGGGATTTTGAGGAGGTTCGTGTTTTTATTGGGTTTTTTTGAAGATGGAAAAGCAGGTCTCACTGGATGAAAGGCGATTTGGGATTAAAGTGGCGAAACAACACTGTTAAATGTTGTAAAATCGCATTAGCACTCGTGGCAGATTGCAGTTATGAAGCCCAGCAACAGCACTATAATAAAAGACACTTGGGTTTTATTAGTAAGTACATTTATAGACTAGATTTTTACAGAAGAAAACTACTAGGAAGGTTGCCAGGGAACTTGCTGGCCAAAAGATCAAGTCAAAAAAATGTTTTCTTTCCAAAAAAATTAATTAATTAATAAATAGTAAAAATATAATAATAATAAAAATAAAATATAGAGTTTTTAAAGAAATACATTCTGCAAAGGCACATTGAATTGATCAAAAGTAAATGCATTTGTAATGCTACAAATCATTTCTTTTTCAAATAAATGCTTTGAACTTTCTATCTATCGAAGAATAAAACGTTTCCACATTAGTTTATTAGTTTCCACAAAACTATTAAGCAGCACAACTGTTTTCAACATTAATAATAATATGAGCAGCAAATCAGTGTATTAGAATGATTTCTGAAGGATCATGTGACACTGAAGGCTGGAGTAATGATGCTGAAAATTCAGCTTTGCATCACAGGAATAAATTACATTTTAAAATCCTTTAAAATAGAAAACAGTAATTCTAAATTGTTATAATATTTCCACAATATTACTGTTTTTATTGTATTTTTGATTAAATAAATGCAGCCTTGGTGAGCAGAAGAGACTTTAAAAAATAAAACAAAACCAAAAAAACTCTTCTATTTCTTCTATATTTCCAAACTTTTGAAAAGTAGTGTATATAAAATATAAAATGAGATGTAGATATATTTTTTTAATGTATATATAACGTTGTTTGTGACCATTTGTATCAAATGTAGCATTCGTTCAGAACCAATTTCATGTGTCTAATTTTTAGACGTTAGATCTGAAACTTTCCGTTTTATAATTCATTTGGTACCATATTAGAATGTTTGGCTTTTTAGAATGTTCGAATTTTTTAAATGTTAGAATAACTAAACGACATTTTCTGGATGGATCACGATATGATTGTTCTCTATTTTCTTCTTTTTCTTTCCATCTCTCTCAGGCCGGAGCGGTGAAGGACTATATAAAGATGATGTTGGAGACCGAACAGCTGAAGTTTCTGGTCTTTGCTCATCATCTCAGCATGCTGCAGGCGTGTACCGAGGCTGTCATCGAGGCCAAGGTGTGTGTGTGTGTGCGCTGCGACTCTAGTGAAAGCAAAAGTATGTCAGCACCTCAACCCTGTTCATTAAATCAGCCAGCAGCAAAGCCTGTCACACCGCCGTCCCAACACACACACACTGACCCATTCAGAGAGAGAAAGAGAGGTGGATGTTTTTGTGTATGTGAGCTGCATGCGAGATAAGGCCAAAAAAGTGTTTGTGTGAAAGGGAAAAAAACAGAATGAAAGGGCTTGACAGCACTAAAGGAGGTGAAGGAGAGCGTGTTGATTCCCTGGGTAGAGTTCATTCTTTGCTTTAACACATTCCCTCAGTAGGGCACTGGTTCATTCTTATGGCAAAAGAATAGGTCAGAGTCTCGCTGTCAATCAGGCGAGTGTCTGTATATAAACCACTAGTTTAAAAGTTATATTAAAAACAATTTTCATGCAAAAATGTCAATATTGACATCATTTACTCACCGCTGTTGCTGAAAATCTGAATGACTTTCTTCATTCTGATGAGCAAAATTTGAGAAATTGAATATTGTGCCATTGGAAAGATTCAAAATGATTTATAAAAGTATCATAAAAATAGTCCATACGACTCGTGTGCTATATTTCAGGTCTTCTGAAGTCCTCTTGATATCCATCCTAAACTCTTTGATAGCATTTCATGAAGTAACAATGTCCAATTCATGAAATAAATGGTTCTTTTGAGTTGGATCTTTGAGAGAGTTGAATTTGAGAAACTGATCAGGGCTGCATTTCCAAAAAGCATCGTAAGCCTAAGTTGATCGTAACTCCATTGGTTTCAATGGGTCTACGATGTCCTTAAGCTTACGATGCTTTTGGGAAACGCAGCCCAGTATGTTTGTAATCAAATCAATCTAACTGATTTTGTGAACTGGATCAACTGATTCAGTAATTTTTCTTTCGGTAAAAAGTGATTTGCGTTCGAGAACCTGATCAGTCAGGTTTGTAAATGAATTATTCAGACTCATTTTGTGAACTGGATCAACTGATTCAGTAATTTTTCTTTCGGTAAAAAGTGATTTGCGTTCGAGAACCTGATCAGTCAGGTTTGTAAATGAATTATTCAGACTCATTTTGTGAACTGGATCAACTGATTCAGTAATTTTTCTTTCGGTAAAAAGTGATTTGCGTTCGAGAACCTGATCAGTCAGGTTTGTAAATGAATTATTCAGACTCATTTTGTGAACTGGATCAAACGATTCAGTAATTTTTCTTTCAGTAAAAAGTGAGTTGAGTTTGAGAACCTGATCAATTTGGTTTGTAAATGAATCATTCAGACTCGTTTTGTGAACTGAATCAACTGATTTAGTCATTTTTCTTTGAAAAGAAAGTGAGTTGAGTTCAAGAACTTGATCAGTCAGGTTTGTAAATGAATTATTCAGACTGATTTTGTGAACTTGTATCAAGTAATTCAGTAATTCCTTCATTTCAAAGTCTGGTTTATAAACTAATTATTTTGAGTGGTTTTATAATCTGGATCAAACGATTCAGTAATTTTTCTTTATATTAAAAAATGTATACATGAAAAAATATTAATATTTATTATATATTCTATTTTATAATATTTATTTAATTATTAAAAAACAAAACAAAACATGGAATTACCAAGAAATATCAGGTGATTTCCAGGCCTGAAAAAAGTCATAGAAATTAATTTAATTTTTAAGATTATGGAAACAGTATGGACATAAAAACTATGGTTTATTTAAATTCAGACGTATTTATACATTAAATCATTTGGTACATTTCACAAAACCAGACTTTCAAAAATCTTACTGATCAGGTTCTCAAAATCACCTCACTGACTCTATGATCCAGGTCTAAATAATTCATCATAAACTTTGGTGTGACTCAGACTTCGGTGCACTTCTGAATGGTATCGGCCCAAAACTTGCATTGCATCACTTGACAAATCCATTTTTGTTGTCTAACAGACATTTCATCAGAGCTGTTGATTCATCTTTTACCACGATTCATTCCTCTTGTGCCTGTTCACACAGCGGCACGCTGAAAACACTTTGCACCCTAAAGAGCGCGGCTGGTTGTCGACACGGTGTCTTCACAGATGTCTCACTGTTTTAATGAGAGCTTGTTTTGTCAATTTCCTCTTCTTTTTGGCTCCCAGCCCCCTCTTTTCCTCCATCTCTCTCTCACTTTCTTGTTTCGCTGCTCTCTGGCCAGACGTTTGATCCCAGACACTGTGAAGATTTTCTTCGGCTTTTTCTTTTTTTATCTGTCCTGCCGTTAATTGGTGCTTATGAATCTTATGGGGGAAGAGGGGGCCTCGCACCAGCAGGTGTGATCGCACACGCTCCGACGTTCTCACACCTGTCACGCTCCTCGCACCCCGAGCGAGAGATGGGAAGTTAGGCGGGAAGCTAAAATTAACACGGGTGCGATAATTTCTGAAGTTGAGCGAGGCAGAAAGAGAAAGGTGTTGTACACCGCTTCACCTGTGTTTTACAGCTGTCAGATGATGGTAGGAAGATGATAATGCCAAAAACGTACTTGAAACGCACTAAAAAGTTGCCAACTGCCAACTCTGGATGTGTCACATTCGCAGTAAGTTTCGACTTGAGTGCATTAATGCTCTCTGAACAACCACAGATCTGCAAAACTCAGTCTTTATTGCGTCAGTCAATGGTTATGAGTTTTGTTACTTCTCGCAATGCTTTCAGTTGGAAGAGATTTTGATTTAAAGGTGCAATTTTTGCCTTAATTACAAAGCTTTTACGCATAAATAAAAGAATGAAAATGTTAAAAACCTAAATTCACTTTAGACTCTCTTCTTTCCGCACTCTTTTCCAGGCTAGTTATATCCGCATCGATGGCAGTGTTCCATCTGCAGAGAGGATCCAACTTGTGCATCGTTTTCAAAATGATCCAGACACGCGTGTGGCCATACTAAGTATACAGGCAGCTGGACAGGTAAACAATCTTGTAACACCTCAACCTTATGAGCATTGTACTGCTGTTTGTAAATCCCCACACGACTTTGTAATAGTTCCTTGTAACATCCATATTTCTTGTAACACCCACTCTGTTCTTCTTTACGCTTCATGCAAGCTTGTAACACCCCAACATTGTAATCATAAGTATGTTTTGAAATGCTTTATACAGCCTTGTAACATCTCCGCTGCGTAAACTTTGGTAACATTCCACTGTACAGTAATCATTCTAAGTTGAAAATGCTTCAAACAACCATGTAACATCTCCACCTTGTAAACATTGTAACATTCATTTACATAAATATATCACATAACCTCGTAACAGTCAACCTCGTAATCATTTTTAACATTCCTCTATATAGTACGTCTCAACCTCGTAATACTCAAGCTCAAAATCACTAAGTTGAAAATGCTTCAAACAACCTTGTAACATCTTCACTTCATAAACATTGTAACATTCCTCTACAAGACCATGTAACAGTCAACCTCATAATCATTTTAACATACCTCCATACTGTATGTCTCACAACCTCGTAACACTGAATACTGTAAAAAAAATTCTGTCATTCATTCATTGTAACACTTAACCTTATAACAAGTTTTAACTCATTACAAGTTACTTTGTTTGACATAACCTTGTGAAATCTCCAACTCGCTAACATTGTAACATTCCTCTATGTAGTACGTTACAAACTCGTAACACTGAAATGTTAATGCTCCCAAACATTGAATATATCATACTGCTCTATACTGTTCTTCTTTACACTTAAAGCAGACTTCTAACATCTTAACGTCACAAACATTGTAATGTTCCTGTTTGTATGACACACAACCTTGTAACACCCTGATGTAATAAACTACACAGCCTCATCACACTAGTACTTTGTAAACATTGAACTGTTCGTTTATACTTCTCAAACACTGTTGTTTGTAACATTTCACAAAACCTTATAAAACCCCAACCTTGTAAACATACCTTGTAGCATCTCAAACACTTAATCATCATTCGACCTTAATGTTTTAAACAACCTCATAACACCTCAATCTTGTTACATCATAGTGTTATTCTTTATTCCTCACGCAACCTTGTTGTAACACTCTCAAGTGTGTCAACCTCAATAACTACATTTTTCGATTAAATGAAATATTACTGTCATACTATATGATGTATACCATTCTTCTATATAGTGTCACAACCTCGTAACACTCAACCTTGTAAACACCGTACTATTATTTGTTACACTTTACACAACTTTGTAAACGCATTGTTATTATTTAAACTAGGGATGCACCATATTAGATTTTGCCACTATCCGATATGCCGATATTTTTCAAATCATTTTGGCCGATAGCCGATATATTTTGCTTTGTTTTTGAAACAACACCAAGTCTCTCCTGTGCGGAAATTCTAAACAAATTATTTTTAATTTTGGTTAGTTTTGAACAAAAACTTATTTGTTAGAAGTAATAAACATTATTAAAGTTTTTTATTTAATGAGAGTACATTGAAAGCCTTGAAAATAACTAATAAAATCAATCTCTGCTGTTTTTATCCTCAGAAGATGCAGTTGAAACCTTAAAAATGTATTTGTAGATTTAACATTAAAAGAGCTGTAAAAAATTCTAAAAATCTTTTAGAGCTCCTTGTTATTTAAGTTTTCATAATCCATTTGGAAAAATATTACGTATTACTTAATAAATCTGTATATATTAAGTTATTTAATTTACAAGTGTCATGTTTGGGATTTTTATTCATGTAAGGTATAGCTTCTGACTCAAAACAGTCTCGTGATTTTATGACATTGATACTGCTTTATTTATTCAGAAACACAAGTAACTTAATGTTATTTGTTTATTTTACTTTTATTTATTATAAAGAGGCCAACAGTGCCCCCTAAGTAAATAAATCCGGTAAGGCATCAGGACCCGGGTGGGTCCTGCCCAAGAGGCTGCCGCTGCTGCACTACTAGAAAGTGTTGACTCTCTCGCACACCGGATGCGTCGTTGTGTACGTGCATTCTCAGATTAAATGCGGCAATCCAAAATGTGAATCAAATCATCATTCAGACAAAAGTTTGCTTCAAGAACGAACACACTGCTGACGTGATTTTATCACTATCACACCCTGAGTAAATGTGAGCTATTAGTCTTATCGGCAAGACATATTGGCACTTTTTTTTTTTTTTTAATCGACAGATGGCGATGTTTACATTTAAGCCTTTATCGGTCAATTCCGATAACATTTCGATATTATTGTGCATACCTAATTTAAATATATCTTACTTTGTAACACCTCAACCCCTGATAAATTTATACATCACACAGTCTTGTAACATTCAACATTATTTACATTGTACTGTTCTTCTTTGTAACACCTGTTGTTCGTAACATTTCACGCAACCGTGTAAAACCTCAATCATAAACGTATGGCATGTGGTTCAGACGTTACACGGTACGTTTAATCACGACACCGTCCGTTATGTTTCACACAACTTCAATATCGTAACATCTCACTGTTCTTTATTTTTCTCAACCTTGTAACACTCTCAAGCATGTCAACCTCAGTAACTTAACATGCAAATATTGCTGTCATACTGTATGTAACAGATGAATCTCCTTGTGCTCAGGGTCTGACATTTACGGCTGCATCTCACGTGGTCTTTGCCGAACTCTACTGGAACCCAGGACACATCAAACAAGCAGAGGACAGAGCACATCGCATAGGGCAGACCACGACGGTACACATCCACTACCTCATCGCCAAAGGAACCTTTGACACCGTCATGTGGACCATGTTAAACAGAAAGGTAGCTCAACCTTCAGATAATGAAAAAATGTCTCCTTCAGTATTCATAGATGCACTCAAAAAGTTTCACTGTCATTTTGTGAACATTTTTATAGATTACTTTAAATGTACAGTTTTGAATTGGTGCGAACATAGTTTCCAGACTTGCCGAAGTACTTCTAAAATAATCAATATGTAATGTCTTGGGACTAAATTAAGTGGCAACACAATATCTACTGTAAACTTTGGAGAGACTTGTTTGGAAAATGTGCCTTCATTTTCTGTGATTCTTACAAATGATATTGGACAGGAAACGGTTACGGGCAGCGCTCTGAACGGAAAGAAAGAGTATTTGAAAGCTGAGGTGGGAGACGAAGAGAAATGGGACTTTCTGAACTTTGCTAAGGCATGGACGCCAAGCGACACCATGAAAGGTGACTCAGAGGACGACAAGGATGGAATTTTCTTTTCTCATGTACGTAAACGTTTCATTATTGTTATAAATTAAACATAAAATGCGACTACAGTTGTCATGATATCAAAAACAAATATGCTATAGGGATGCACCGAAACGAAAATTCTTGCCTGAAGCCAAAGCCAAACAAAATGAAACACGAGCATGGTTTTCCGTGTTTTTTCCCCCATGTATTTTTCCAATTTTTTTCCACCATTGCTTAAATTAAATAGCCAAAATGTGCTTTTTACTGTTTTGTCTTGCTTTTCAAAGACAAAATAAATTACAAAACAAAAATTTAAAAATATTTACTTAACACTGAACATTTTTTAACATTCTAGCAAACATTATAGCAACAAAGTACAATTTAACTTAAAATTAATAAGTTAGTAAAATTATATTTTTTGGCCATTTTTGAGACCCCCTTCTTGAATCAGGCATGTATTTTGTACTGTACAAATAAACAGCCTTGCTGAGCAGAAGGGACTTCTTTTAAAACGTTAGAAAATATTATGGATCCTAATTTGAACACTATAAATATTATTAAAAAAAAATATTAACAGAGCTGTTGTAATTATTGTTATTGTCTTATTTTTTTATTGTATTTCACAGAACAACAGTAAAATTCCAATACAAGCATTTATAAATGTTGGAGTTCTTGCTTCTTTTCAGCTTTTATTTTGGCGGAAACCTGCAGGAAGACCTCAGTGCTTCTTTTTGTTGACAACAGCAGATTTATAAATGATTCTCATTACGAATTTGCGAAGACGTTTGTCACACGTATCGCATTGTCACATGCCTTGTAAAAATTCATAAAAATGTTACTGAGCAACTGACAAGTAACACTGTTTCAGCCCAGATTTGGACTCTGAACCCTGGCTAACAAGCAGATAGCGCCGCGAGCTCGTGCAGCGCTGTCAGAATGCATGCAATTTGTGTGTGTATTTGAAAACATAACGTTCTGCAGTTTATTTATGTATTTACTAATTGTTTTAGGCCATTTTGCGATTTCAATCATCATACAGTAACATGCGATGTAGTGCTAAACAGTCTCTGGCTGTCGGTGCTTGTCATGATATTAGCGTCTTTCTCAGACAGTTTTAAATGCTTCCACACTGCTGAAATGTTTGCTGCATTAGTGCACGCCTCTATTTGATTGCGTCACGTCATTTTTCGGTACAATTTATTTGCTTTTCGCTGAACACCGAAAGAGCTTTTTTGGCTATTTTTGGCCAAATAATTTAGGTTGAATATTTGGTTTTATGTACTTACTGAGTGTTTTAGGCCATTTTGCGATTTCAATCATCATACAGTAACATGCGATGTAGTGCTAAACAGTCTCTGGCTGTCGGTGCTTGTAATGATATTAGCGTCTTTCTCAGACAGTTTTAAATGCTTCCACACTGCTGAAATGTTTGCTGCATTAATGCACGCCTCTATTTGATTGCGTCACGTCATTTTTCGGTACAATTTATTTGCTTTTCGCTGAACACCGAAAGAGCTTTTTTGGCTATTTTCGGCCAAATAATTTAGGTTGAATATTTGGTGCATCCCTAATATGCTATATGCAAAAATTCAAATATATACAGGCAAATTGACAATTAAAACACTAAAACAACATCGAACAGCAGTAAAATTAGTTGTTTTCATTATAGCAAATGAAATTACTACTTCATAATTTTTTTTTCTTGATTGATTTATCATTGCTAGTGACAGAACTGGTACTTTTGGCATTCCTAAACACGACAAGGCTTCCCACCTTTCAGTCGTGGAAACCTGAACCGCACAAAGTGCTTTTCTCTCTGAAGTGTCTTTGGTTTCATCACTTTGCTGTCATGAGATGAAGTTTCTTAGCCTCAAACACTTTGTGTGTCACAAAAATTGTTCTTTTTCTTCCCATCCGCCACAGTTTGAAAGGGAAAAGCAGCACGACATCCGATCGTTTTTTTCCCCCTCTGTGAACAAAGAAAAGAAGAGGAAACGAACCGGGGATTCACTCTCCGACGGATCTCCTCTCGCCCAATTACCTGAGGGGGCGGAGCCTGTTCGGACCCCGGAGATCCAGAGCTCTGATTTGAAGGCCGACCAGGGGGAGGACTTTTCTCCGCAGGTGAAGCGGTTTAGGCAGGTTAGCCCCTCGTCACGACATGGGGGTAAGAAGAGCCCACTGTCGTCCTTGTGCGCCCCCCGAAGACTCTCGTCGGGACTGCAGGCTCCGCGCCACACTCAGAAGTGGAACTGTTCGGCATGTACATTCTCCAACAGCGGATTGCTGCTACACTGCGAGATGTGTGAAAGTCCACGAAATGCACAAAAAGGTGAAATCTACACACACAAACAATTGTCTAAAATTGTGTTTTTACTAATGTCAGCATCCTGTATTTGAGCAAACTTATGCATGAATCTCGTTTCGCACTGTCCGTCCTACGCCTTGAAATCATGTGGCTTGTTGAGGACTTGTGCTGTTAAAATTCAGACTGAGCCATTATTTAACTTGATTTAACTCAAAACTGCTTAGGAAAACTAAGCAAGCACTTAGCAAAACCCTTGGCAATCACAATATGCTAAAACTATTCAAAACAGCTTAGCAACATCCCGACATTATCGCAGTTATGGCACATTTTCTTAACTTATAATGGGGTCTAAAAGTCTGAAATCAGTGGTGACATCTAGTTCACATTTTTTAACTGTAAAATAATAAAATGAAATAATTAAATTAGATTTTTAAATGTATAATATTTATATATTAATCAAACATTTTAATATATATTATTATATATTTTATGTATGGACTAAATGTAATTTAATAAAAAATAAAATGAATTTTAATTAAAAAAAATAATTTACTTTTTATTAAATGCATAATATTTCTATATTTTATATATATATATTATATATTTTTTAAGCTTGTAGCATATTAGTTTTAATGAGAAGTTAAACTATTTTAACAATTTAAGAATGTCTTGGTTTGGTTTGTCTTTTGTGTTAATGACAGCAGCACTTGAATCATAACAAATTTATTAGTAAATAAATAAAATAAATAAATGTATATATTTTTCTAAACTAAATTTTGTACTAGTTTAAGTAAATATATTTTATACATATACAGTATATATACACTGTATATATTAGTGCTATCAAACGATTAATCGCATACAAAATAAACGTTTTGTTTACATAATATATGTGTGTGTTCTAGTGTTGTCAGAAGACCCGGTATTTCGGTACCAAGTCGGTACTAAAAAAATGAAAATGTTACGGTACCAGGTTTTCTTAAGTACCGGCAACGGATGTGTTTTCTTTGTTCTTTAAAGGAGTAGTTCACCTAAACGAGATCATTTATTCGTCCTCATATCAATTCAAATCTACATGACTTTTTCCTCCTCGGAACACAAAAAAATGCAAAAAATTTAGCAAAAGGATCTTGCTGCTCTTTTATCATATAATGAACTTGAGAACTGTTAATAATAATGATGATGATGATAATGAAAATTTTTTAAAATATTGGCTTACATACATTTCTACATATGCCATGTCATGCCATACCATCATTAAACTAGCATCTAACAATGGACAAAGGTGTTTTTTGTTTTTCTCTAACCTATGGTTCTCTAATCATGAAGGCTGCTGTGTAATTTGCCCCCTGACTAAGCATTTAAAGAATTTAGGGGAAGCATTTAAATAATCCTGTGAATGCACTTAAAGAATGCAGAATCGAATCGAATTTAATTGTGAATCGAATCGAATCGAATCGTTCTGAGTTTGCAAAAATCGTTCTTGAATCGAATCGAAAACCTATGAATCGTGAATCGAATCGATTCGCTGTCTACCCAAAGATTCACAGCCCTATTTAGCATGTTTCTATGTCGTTGTTTTTTTGAGTGGCGTTTCTATGGCAGAAAGGTCTTTATGGTGGTAGGTCACCGTCACATATTGTGTAATAACTGTAAGTAACTGTAAAACTTTATTAAATTAATTGTCAACTAAAACATAATAAAGCATAGAAAACCTAGGTCATGTGAGTGACTAAACTGCTTAGAAATGCAGATGGCTCTCACATACAGTACAGCATCGTTGTTAAAATACAGCAGTTGCTTGCAGACACAGAAAACGATCACATGACTGTAGATCAGATACTTGCAGCACATATCTGATTAATTTGAAGTGTAAAACAAACATGCGGTGCTGCGTCTCCATCACGTCAACATTCACCCCTCAAAGCATGAGTGAAAACCACAGCGACGGCGTGTCAAGACTTCACTTCTGAGAGAAACCAAGCAGCTTCCAGACTCGCAAAATCAGACACCAAGAATTTTGATTGAAACGCTGTCATGGGCAAAGAGAGCATATTTACACAACTCGAGGTGTTTATGCTTTCAAAACTTCACTTTAGTCCTCCGGAAACTCCCATCATGCATTAGGTTTTTCTTTTTTCAATTTAGCCTTTATTTAACAAGGCAAGTCACTTAAAAACGCATTCTTATTTACAACAACAGCCTTTCTTTGTCATTTAAAAAAAAAAAAAATTACAGAAAAGAAGAGGATCTTTTTTCAATGTAAAGCATTTAGCTATTTGCCCAAGATATTTATAAATCCTTGGTCATAGATGCTGTTATGGTAAATTTGAAGTGAGGGGGGGGGGACTTGCATAATGATTAGTTGTTGTTTTTTTTTTGTCTGGTCTGAGGGAAGGAAATCAGTCAAACGCAAAACAGACAGCATCTGTTCCTCGCTCGGTGAGCTGCTTCCCGTCAGACGACTGCAGAGAACTGTGACGGCCCTCTGTGGCCCACATTAAAGACTAGTTCAAGAAATGAAAGGAAAATTGAAACATTTACTCACTCCCATGCCGTTTTTGATGCTCGCAAAAAGAGAAATTGCAAATAATGTCCTGGTCGCTCTTTTCCATGCAGTTACAATGAACTCCTGAAGGTGACCGGCCTGCTTTAGATATTGTAAAGACATATTATATTTATTTTGGATTCTATTTATATTTAAATATAATACATTTGTAAATACAATTTACTAGTTTTGTGCTGTAAAATGTGACGATCAAGCTGAAACAGAACTGACGTATGGTTTAAAACAGCGGACCGAGGTTGACCCTATAGATGCAACTCATCTTCTATGTCTCTCTCTCTCTCTCTGTTAGCTCCCAGCACATCTTCATCATTACCGGATCACCCCTCATCCTCCTCGTCGCTCACTACCATCTGCATCTCTGATTCAGATCAAGAAAACGAACCAGCCACCCCCAGCACCCCACAAACTCCACACACACGTCCAAACCTACAGGCCAGTCCGGATGTGGCAGAAACACACGTGGATGAATCTCAAGAAATGCAACGAAAGAATGAGTTCAGCTCACAAACTCTCTCCAGCGGTGATCCAGGTCTGTTCCAAACACACTCCCGCCACGTTCAGGAATTTTCACTCAGATGTTAAGGGAATAATTCTCCCTAAAATGTCAATTCTTGTCATTTACTTTAGATCAACCGATATTGTTTATGAGTGATACTGATTGTTTTTAAGTGTCAAATAACTGAAGCACTCGTCACTAACTTCTGAAAGTGAACAGTCAGTTTATTATTATATAGAATATTGCGTGGAATAATAATTTAATAAAAAAATAAACTAAATAAATTCCTTTGAATACATTAAATATTAAAATACAAATAAAATCAAATAAGCAAGCAATATTGGATATCAGTCAAAAAAACGTTATCAAGCAGTTATCGGTTTATGTACTGTAAAAGCTGATAACTGTCTGCCTTTTTTTACCGATATTTGATATTCCTGTAATTTTCGCCTTAGAACTTGTGTGACTTTTTTGTTTTGTCGAAGTTTTGCTGAATGTTCAAGCTAATTTTTTTTTCCATACTACGAAAGCAATTATTTATGAGACATTTACGAGATATTTCAGCACCAATAATACAGAAACATATTTTTGTAAATAATAAAATGTATTTATGTTTAAAATATATTCATAATTTTTGTGTATATTTAATCTTTAATATTATTTTTAAAATGATTCATTTTTTAATAAAATAACTAAAATTTTATTTCATATATAATTTGTGTAATTTAACAGTTATAATTTAATATTTTATATTATTTAAAAAAATATTTAAAATATATTCATAATTGTATTTGTATATTTATTAATCTTTGTATTTTTTATTTAAAAAGTAATCATTTAAAAAATAATATAAATCTTATTTTATATATAATTCATGTGTAATTTAACAGTTATTATTTAATATTTTATATTATTAAAAATATATTTTAAATATATTCATAATTTTATTTGTATATTTATCAATCTTTTATATTATTTTTAAAATGCTTACTTTTTTAATAAATAATACAATTTTATTTTTTATATATTTATATGTGTCATTTAACAGTTATTATTTAATATTTTATATTTAAAAAATATTATTATTTAAAAGAAATTAATACAAATTGCAATAAAAGCTGGAGATTATTCAAGTAATATAATTATACATAAACTCCAAGACAGACCTTCAAACCTGAACGACTTTCTTTTTGTCAAAGTTTTCTTTTTTTATAAAGTTACAAGTTACAAGACGTGAAATTTCGGTGTCATTGAATCTGAAAAGCAGCAAAGAGCAACTTGCCCCTTTTGCGAAATATCTCCCGCTGCGTTCTTTAAGAGAAAACGTCAGCCCTCGATGATCAAAATTACCTTCTAAGAACAATTTCACAGTTGCGTCACCGCAGCTAAGAGCACGTCTGCGTGAAATATGGATAATAACAGGCCATTTCAAAGCCAGAGAATCGACGAGCGTTCACCTTTCTTATAAAGAGTGCAATTTTCAGACACTGCAGGGTTTGTCTTAACGCCCACCTTTACGACACACACGCACAGAATCCCAGCTTCCCAGCAGCATACAGTAAGCATAATGGCTCTTTAATAACACGTTGTGATTGGCCAGCCGGCGACGGCTCGGCTATTTTAGACCGCAGTAGGGTTCTGGTAACTAAGCCTCGTGGGGCGTCTTTGCAGCGAGCCTGACCCAAATGAATGTAGAACAGCTCTGTGGGACGAAATCCGGACGAATCCGATTTCTCCGAATGGCGGGATCGTTTGAGGTCACGGCATACCTGCTGCATTCCAGCGTTCGTTAGCGCTTGCGCCACCTGACCTTCATCAGGAGCAAAATGATCATCCGCTCCTCTCGTCCTCTCATTGCCCTGCTCTCTTTTTTTCTTCTCCTATTAGTCACTCCGACTTTCCCATCATGTCTCTCTTTCTCTCTCTCTCCGATAGCTAATGACATTCACATTCAAAAGGAGTCGGATGACTCCGTTCCCGTGTACGACTCTCTGAAGTTCTGTGCCAGCAAAAACACCGACAGGATCTACATCTACGACAAGGTATACAGTGTTAAGCCCCGTTCACACCAAGAACGATAACTATAAAGATATTAGCGTCCACACCAGCGAACAATATCATCTGTAAGCGCACGCTCGTCTGCTGCTTTAAATTCGCCAGCTCGTGACAGCAGGATGGATTCTGATTGGGTGTCAATGTTTTTATCAATCATCAGCTGGAAAAAATCGTTCTGAAAATGATTCCAACGATATAATTTCTCTGTGCCTTTATCGTTATAGCTGTGGTGTGGACTCTGGTGTGGTGTGAACCGGGCTTTAGAAACCCAAGCAGCTGCAGTATATTCAATATTCATGTTATATTTACGATGATTTTGCCGGCAAACATCACAAATGTTGCGATAAAGCATTTTATTCGCATTTTATTTGACTCTTGACATTTCCTGAGCATTGTGAGTTTTAATAGCGTATCTTGCCATCAAAATGGCACCTTATTTCTGTGAATGAGTTCTAATGAATCGTGTGTTTCAGTGAATCGAATCAAGTGTTTGATTCAGTTCTTTTACTGAAAAAAATGACTGTACTTGGGTTGAATTCAGAGTTTGAACCAACAGTTTGAACTAACAGTTGAGCTTAAATCATCCCCTTTAAAGCACTGCAGAAAAGAAATTAGATTAACTAGCTGGCTTTACTAGTAAGGATTGAGCCAAGAGATTTATACTTGGCGTGTATTCACTATATTGGTATATTTACTACTATACTGGTATATTCACTATATTGGTAAATTATATTTATATACATTGTATTCATAGTTATGTTTAGTTTGTAGTTATGTATATTCATAGTTTGGTTCCAAAACGCGATAAACGATAAAATTTTGAGTTCCCGCCAAAATCAGTATTGTATCTGGTCTGTATTGAAAAGTCAATTTTTAATTTTACACAAATTGCGATATCCGGCGTGTTATTCTGTCATGTTTTCTCCTTATCTTTCCAAACCACGACAAACGCTAGTCTCCCTTCTCTGCAGAATGCGATACATCTGAAAGCACGTGATGGAGATTTACTACTAATCACAGAACCGGCTTTACTGATGAGATGCGCATGAAAATCGCATGCGATTTATCGTGCAGCCCTAAAAAACTGAATAATTTTGACGGCATTGATGAACCTGTTTGAACATTTGAACATTTTTGCACAAATTAATCGAAATGGATTTATAGCGTTTTGGAACCAAACTCTTCATATATACAGTATATTCAAGATTCAAGATTCTTTTATTGTCACTATACTAAAAGTACAGCGAAATTAGAGCAATCCGTACAGTGCAATCACCCATAAATTAGTGCAAGCTAAACATCTAATTTAAATAATAAACAGTAACAGCAAAACGAACAGTCAGATATTGCACAGAAATATTGCACGTTGGGCAGAAAAGTGCTGCATGATGTTGCACACAATAAAAGAGAGGTAAGTGCAACAGAATATACACACAAACACAAACTGAATAATATAAGATGTAAACTTGTACTAAATAGACACACACAGAGGTATACAGAGGGTGTTGTTAACCTGTGTCGGTTGAGATATAAGATGCCCCATCAGATTGGTGCATTTCTCATTTTTCATGTGTGTGTGTTGTGTGTGTATGCTTACAGCGTTCAGCTCCCGTATAGCGCTGGGGTAAAAGCTGTTCTTAAGTCTATTGGTCCGTGATTTGATGGACCTAAAACGTTTACCAGAGGGCAGCAATTCAAACAAATGATGTCCTGGATGGAAGCGATCCTTTAAAATGTTTGCTGCCCTTCCAAGGCAGTGTGCAGTGTAAAGTTCTTTTAAGGAAGGCAGAGGACAGCCAATGATTTTTTGTGCCGAATTGATCACCCACTGGAGAGCTTTCTTGTCTGCCGCTGAGTTGCTGGCGTACCACGTAGAGATGCAGTAAGTTATCACACTTTCAATGGCACAGCAATAGAAAGACACTAGCAGCTGCTCTTGTAGATGGTTCTTCCTCCGTGTCCTCAAGAAATAGAGTCGCTGCTGTGCTTTTTTGACCGCTGCTGAAGTGTTTGTGCTCCAGGAAAGATTCTCAGCGATGTTCATGCCCAAGAATCTGAAGGCCGGAACCCTCTTACGTAGACCCCGCTTATGTGCAATGGTGTAAGGCTTGTGTTGTGCTTTCGGAAGTCAATGATGAGCTCTTTGGTTTTAGAAGCATTCAGAGCCAGGTTATTTGCCATGCACCATTCTATCAGTCTCTGAATTTCATCTCTGTAAGCTGTTTCATCTCCTCCCGCAATGAGTCCAACTACGGTCGTGTCATCTGCGAATTTGATGATGGTGTTGGTAGGATGGATTGAAGTACAGTCATGAGTATAAAGGACGTAGAGAAGTGAACTCAACACGCAGCCCTGTGGAGCACCTGTACTCAGAGTTAAGGTGAAGGAGAAATGGGAGCCTAACCTAACCGTCTGAGGGCGGTTAGTCAGAAAGTCCTTAATCCAGTGACAGATAGATGGAGAGCGACCTAAGTCCAGCAGTTTAGCTACCAACCTGTCAGGGAGGACTGTGTTGAACGTTGAACTGTAGTCAATAAAAAGCATCCTCACATAGCTGCCTTGGTGCTCCAGGTGGAGCAATGCTGTGTGCAGGGCAGTAGCAATGGCATCTTCTGTGGACCTATTGGTTCTGTATGCGAACTGATGTG
>NW_015629570.1:1217926-1221216 GCF_001515625.1 Sinocyclocheilus rhinocerous
ATTCAAGATTCAAGATTCAAGATTTCTTTATTGTCACTATACAAGTATAGTGAAATTTGAGCAATCCTAACAGTGCAGTCACATGTAACTTAAACATCTATAATACAAAATAAAAAAAATAAAATAATAAAATAAAAAAAAGTAACAATAATAATAAAGTATGTTATTACTACACAATACAAGACAAACAATACACAAACCAATGCAAACAAGGCAATAGTGCAAAGTTAAGCCTTGTCTGCAATACAGTCAGCGATAAACGGTATGCAGTTTAACAATACAATACAAGACAGTACAAACAAGGCGATAGTGCAAATTTAAGCCTTATTAAATATCGTATTGCAGATTTGTGCATTTCTCAGTTATCTCTTTTTGTTTTTGTGTATGCCGGCAATGTTCAGCTCCCTTATGACGCTGGGATAAAAGCTGTTCTTGAATCTATTGGTCCGCACTTTAATGGACCTAAGACGCTTACCAGAGGGCAGCAGTTCTAACAGTTGATGTCCGGGATGGGAAGGATCCTTTAAAATGTTTTCTGCCCTTCTAAGGCAGCGTGAAGTGTAAAGTTCTTTTAAGGAAGCCAGAGAGCAACCAATGATTTTTTGTGCTGAGTTAATCACCCCCTGGAGAGCTTTCTTATCTGCCGCTGAGCTGCTAGCATACCATGTGGAGATGCAGTACGTGATCACACTCTCGATGGAACAGCGATAAAAAGACACTAACAGCTGCTTTTGCAGGTGGTTCTTCCTGAGTGTCCTCAAGAAATAGAGTCGCTGCTGTGCTTTTTTGACCGCTGCTGAAGTGTTTGTGCTCCAGGAAAGATTCTCAGCGATGTTCATGCCCAAGAATCTGAAGGCCGGAACCCTCTTACGTAGACCCCGCTTATGTGCAATGGTGTAAGGCTTGTGTTGTGCTTTCGGAAGTCAATGATGAGCTCTTTGGTTTTAGAAGCATTCAGAGCCAGGTTATTTGCCATGCACCATTCTATCAGTCTCTGAATTTCATCTCTGTAAGCTGTTTCATCTCCTCCCGCAATGAGTCCAACTACGGTCGTGTCATCTGCGAATTTGATGATGGTGTTGGTAGGATGGATTGAAGTACAGTCATGAGTATAAAGGACGTAGAGAAGTGAACTCAACACGCAGCCCTGTGGAGCACCTGTACTCAGAGTTAAGGTGAAGGAGAAATGGGAGCCTACCCTAACCGTCTGAGTGCGGTTAGTCAGGAAGTCCTTAATCCAGTGCCAGATAGATGGAGAGAGACCTAAGTCCAGCAGTTTAGCTACCAACCTATCAGGGAGGACTGTGTTAAACGTTGAACTGTAGTCAATAAAAAGCATCCTCACATAGCTGCCTTGGTGCTCCAGGTGGAGCAATGCTGTGTGCAGGGCAGTAGCAATGGCATCTTCTGTGGACCTATTGGTTCTGTATGCGAACTGATGTGGGTCGAAAGTGTCTGGGAGGCTGGCTTTGATGTGCTGCTGAACCAACCTCTCAAAGCACTTCATAATAACTGGGGTAAGTGCAACCGGGCGGTAGTCGTTAAGACCACTGATGACTGTTTTCTTCGGTAATGGAATAATTGTTGCTGAATTCAGGCAGGATGGGATGGTGACCGGTTACAGGGACAGGTTGAAGATCTTTGTGAAGACTGCAGAGAGCTGATCTGCGCATTCTTTGAGCACCCTTCCCGTCACTCCATCTGGGCCTGCAGCCTTCCTTGGGTTAACAGCCCTGAGCACACTCCTCACCCTGTGTTCCTGTATTGTGAATGGGGGTGCATGTCCATTGGGGGTGATGTGACCGTCTCTGTCGCTTTCACTTCAAAGCGGGCAAAGAAGCAGTTAAGTTCTTCTGCCAACGAGACATTAGCATCTGAGATTTTGTGATTAATGCTTTTGAAGTTTGTAAGATGTTGAATCCCCCGCCAAAGTCGTTGTGGGTGAAGTGGTCCTCAATCTTTCTTTTGTACTCTGCTTTTGCGTCCTTGATGGCTTTCTTAAGGTTAGCTCTGGCTGCACTGTAGAGGGCTTTATCTCTGGACCTGAAGGCAGCATTACGTTCTTTTAAAAGGGTCCTGACCCCTCTTGGTCATCCAGGGCTTCTGGTTGGAATAAATCCGGATGCGTTTGTCGACAGTGACGTTGTCGACACAGTTCTTAATATAGCAGAGTACTGTTGATGTGTACTCTTCCAAATCCTGATTATCAAAGACATCCCAATTGGTTCTTTCGAAGCAGTCTTGGAGCTGAGAAGAGGCTCCTTCTGGCCATTTTTTCACAATCTTGGTAGTGGTGGGAGTTTTCCTTAAAGGGGTGTATGCTGGGATTAAAAACACCGAAAGGTGGTCTGACTGCCCTAAATGAGGAAGTAGAATTGACCTGTAGCCCTTCTTGACATTTGAGTACACCTTGTCCAAGATGTTTTCCCCCCCTTGTTGCACATTTGATGTGCTGATGGAATTTGGGAAGAACCCTTTTTAAGTCTGCATGATTAAAATCCCCTGCTATGATGTGAACGGCGTCAGGATGAATAGTCTGATTGGAGTTTATAGCGTGCAGCAAGTAGCTTTGAGCTGTGTTTAGCGTTAACGTCAGGTGGGATGTAAACAGCTGTAACCAAAACAGCGGCAAACTCCAGAGGCAGATAGAAGGGCCTGCATTTAACAGTTAAGTATTCCAAGTCGGGAGAACAATGACTGTCTATGATGTTAGCATTGGTGCACCAGTCCTCGTGTATGTACATGCAGAGGCCGCCACCCTTGGTCTTACCAGAATCTTTGTTTCTGTCCCAGCGGAATGCTGTCCGTCCAGCTATCTCCATAGCGGCGTCAGGTATGAGCGGGTTCAGCCATGTTTCTGTTATCAAAAGAATGAAGCAGTCCTTCATGATATTGTTCGTGGCAATCAGCAGTTGTAATTAGAGATCGACCGATATATCGATTTACCGATATTTTTCCCGATATTTAAGCATTTTACCATAATCGGATATCGGTTTTGTAATATCGGAATCACCGATAAACGCCGCTATCTTGTGGGCGTTTTGAGAATTGCGCGTAGGATCGCCATTGCAGCGCATCTGAGGGGAGACGAGACAACAACAAATAAGCGCCGTGCTCATTTTACTTTCACTTTTGAATTGGCGGTAGTTCGGCGTCAATTGCTTGAAGGCAACAACAAAATACAACGTCAAACTCACTTTAGCGTATATATAAAACATAGAACTTTTATTAACAAAACAAATACAAATACACCATGCTATAGGGCAGGCTATGCCTAATATAAAATAACA